>NW_015150825.1:191725-221725 GCF_000732505.1 Cyprinodon variegatus
TAAACATGTCAAACTGAGATAACCGTATTGTTTAGAGGTTGCTTTGCTAATGATAAGTAGTATACCAATCAATTGTTCTGGCTAAAATAACAAACGTTTGGTACATATTAAAGACAAAGATATGTCTTTTGTAATGTCACAAAGCACATTTGTAAATAGAGACATGATATTCGGATAGATATTTCCATTAAAAATCTACCAGTGGCACGTTTATCTTTTAGCCATAAACTGTAATTCAGTTAATTTTGCAAAATATTCTTTAAAGTTGTAGGGAAGTCATATTTAAATTTCAAACCATTCTGGCTTAAACATGTACATAAATGTACTCTTTATCAGACCATATTGTCCCAAAAGTTAGAAAATTTCTATTTAAAAAAAAATCCTGTCTTAAAATCTGTGGGGGGGCGGGGTTCGTTATTTTACGCAGACCAGTTAGTTATATGTCAGCTTGTACACCTAAATTCGGCCAATCATATATCAACGATCATCTGTCAATCAGATTTTTTTATTGAAACGGTTGAAATAAGAAATACGACTCATTTACTTTCCCATTGAGTTCCGTCCCAGTGTTCACGGGGATGGACGTCTGTGTCTTCGGCAGGCGTAGAGTTAACAGAACTGGCAGCGATGCGAGGCAAGGGCTCAAACATGTACGGCTGTAAGCCTTCTACACCAACCAAAGCTTTTGCCACCCTGGTGTCCTCTTCCACAACATCTTCGTCCCCTCTTTCCTCCTCTAAATCTCATCTACGTCCTCCGACACAAAACTCTCCTCCTCTTGCATGTTTCTGCTCTCCATAGCGTTCCTTGACAGTGTTGTTGCTAAGTGCTACATGGTCCCAAAGTAATTTCCCATTGGGAACCTAATAGCACTAAGTTGCTAACTGGTTAGCAATTTGCTTCCGAGAAACCGGCCACAACCAAACTTGCTTGCGAACCTTCCGCCACAAAGATTCCGCCCCCTTGATATACGACCAATCTCATTCACTTCATTCACTCGTGTAAAGTCGGGCACCACTCGGAAAATTCGGGAGTGCAACAGTTGAAACAGCTGCCTCCCTACAACTTTAAGTATCTTTTCCTAAAGCTCATAAAATGTTCTCAATGCATTTGAATAATTAACTCATTTAACCTTTTGATAATCCTGATATTTTTATCTGGCATGTAATGATGAGTGGATACCTGAAATATTCCCACAGTGTGCAGCAAGAGAGGGCAGTGTTTGGTTTTTAAGTAGCCTGAGAGGTCTCATCGGGTTAGTTCACTATCAAAGGCCCACCAACATGAGATTAAAATGAGCTCCCATCTCTCCATCTCTGAGATGAAAGTGAGAAATCCCTTCAGGCAACAGACATCTCATCCGAGACTTCCCTCCTCTCATCTCCAGTTACTGCCGATAGATCAGCGGAATGAGTGACTGTTACAGCAATGGAGCGAGACAGTAATGCGACAGTTTAAATGATAATAATGTTAACTATTTGTTCAAGGTTAAAGGGGATGCTTTGCACGTCTTTGCTCTTATTTGTGAGGCGTCGAATGTGTGAAGGAATCCGATTTATCTCTCAGAAAGATAAATTAGATATATTAGTTTGAATACGTTCAGCACCCATGCTCACTTCGATTCTATTAAACACAGTGAAAAAGATTTCACCCTTTGGTAATGTTCTGTTTGTCTAACAGCTTATTAGTTTGCTTACGTAAGCTCAATGCAACATAAGAGGCATTAGAGGAGAGAAGTGTGTTCTCTAAATGGTGCTGCGAAGGGAAGGGATCCCAGTAATTGAGGCTGTAATAGACAGAGTTCAGTAAAATGGGGTTTCTTCTCGCTGCCTTCCTCTGTGGACCTTTCTGTGAGGTTTCAAGATTCAAAACCGCCCTCCCAGCTTGTGCAGCCAATTTGTTTTCTCAGATAAAAGTAAATAAGCTGAGCGCAATTTAATTGTGCCCCATTATCCCACCCTCCAGTCACAGTGGAAAACAAAACCCACACAGGGCTCTACAGAGACCAGGCTTTTGGAAGGAATCAAATTAGAAGATGCTTGGTGTGTGTATGTGTGTGTTTTATTCTTATTTGTGTGTGAAGAAAAAAAAAAGTCTGAAGAGCTGCGGGTGAGGAGATTTGCTGTTTGGGAGCACTCCACTGAATTAAACCTGTAAACACGGGCTAAAGCACACTTACATGAATCCAAGTTCTTTTGTGACCTTCCAGCTCTGCCCCCGTCCGCCACGAAGCCTCAGCTTTTCAGCACATCAATAAAAGACACTCTGAGAAAAACACACTGCAACAAAAGTCATTGTTCTCGCCTGTTGCTCTGCTGTCTGTGTGAGCTCAGATACAGTCCTCCTATGAACAGGGAGAGGGGAAAAAGGATGATCTTTTATTTTCTGGGATGTAGGGAAGCCAAATTGAGGGGCTGAAATTATTCTCATCAATAGCACCAGCTGCAGCCTTCAAGCTAATTAGAAACTTCATTGGTACGGCAATAACAAGTTAATTACGTTGCAGGGATATTAAAGTCGTGTATTCCCTCCCTCCATCACCCTCGCTGCTCTCACATTTCCATAGATGAAGCATTTTGTAAACATCCTGCTTGGTTTCTACCCTCACTGTTAACCATCTTATGCCCTTAACTAATGTTTGATCACCTACTTTGTTTAAAGAAATAACTTTAACTACTTCACCTAATTTGTTTAATGAAAATGTGCATGACACCATGGAGAGTCAACATGTTATATTCATACATAAATCTCTCAGAGAGCACCTTATTAGGTTGGTTCTGATAACGATATAGCTATGACATAGCCATAAGACATATAACGTTTACTAAATCATACAAAATCAGCTTTAAAGTATAAAAGAAATGGAAGAAAACAGAGTGTGAAAATAAGCATTAATAATCTTTAATTAAATACATAAATGCAGTCTCTGAAAAGTGAAAATACAGTTATATGTTGCTGATATTGTGACAATTTTACCAATTTTACAAACTTTAAGCCAATTGCAAATTTGCTGTAACTAACCCCTACTGCAAATTTTGCTTGTAGGGATACATACGATGTACTGTATAAGGCCATGATGGCTGCAGCTCTCTGAAACAGGGGAGGCTCAGTGATGTTAATTAAATTCAAACATCACATATTGCATTAACAAATGTTAAAACACATAATTACAACGGTTGAAAATAGCTGTTGGGAAGCGCTCTGAAATAATAAACTCCAGAAACCACAGCAAGAGTTCAGCACAAGATGACTGTTCTGACTGAACGATTCCTTTGCCCCCTCGACTGGCCACTGTCAGTTAAAAATCATTAAGTATGTTAGCCAATCAGCATCGAGCAGCTAGCTTCAGGACCTGCTCTATAGACACTCTAAATTGCGGATTATACTTCTGCAGCTGCACACAACAAATGTCGCTTGCGTCTGGTCGCAAACCAGTTTTGCTGGTATGCTTCTACAACGTCGGTCTGGAATCTCTAGGGATGCATAGCAGTTTCCCGCCAAAGCACTAGGGGGACCCTATTTGAGAACTCGCAACAAGTTCTCAAATAGAAAATACTCATGAATAAAATTTATGAAGTTTGACCATGCATATTGTACCAATCATTTTATGAAATTTAGCCCAAAATTTAGCCTTGGGAGTTTTAGACTCTCTAGTTTTCAATGAGATATCACAACTGATATAAGGGCACATATTATGGTATACACTACTAATATATATATATTATGGGTGTATCCAAATGTAATGATGTAAAAAATAAAAAAAATTAAATTTGTATTCTACTTTTAAAAAAAGTTTCCTTGTGTTAAATTTCAAGCAACAAAATTCAGCTGGTCCACCAAACCCACAACCCTAACTGGAATGTGAACAGGACACAAGAGTTAAATAAATAAAGAAACACATTAGAATTAAACACCTTTAAAAATGAAGCTGACATGGCATTGTATTTTTAACAATTTTTTAAGAAAACTAAATGAGACAATGAGCAGGCAGATAACACATGAACTTTTATTTTTATCTGAGAAGGGACAAAAGTTGAACTTGCTGGCAAATCAGTTAACAGCCTTAAGCCTGTATCAATGCTCCATTGTGGATCCTATTCTCAACAAATTCCCCTACGCGACACGAATGGGTTGGATCTGTCTCTGAATAAGTAATGTGATCTAAAGCTGAGCTTTACAGCAGCCTGAACTCCGCTTCAACAAAAACATTTGCTTTAATAAGTAAGTTTTGGCTTCCTTGGGTTCTAAAAACCCGCTTTAATTTGGAGCTACTTAAGCTGGATATGTTATGATAAGTTTTCCTCCAGTAGTTTTAAGTCTTACCTGCTCCCCAAAATTATTCACACTGCACTTTGCAGCCAGTTCTGGCTTATTTTTATCCTCTCCCTCTTTATAAGTCTTTCCTTTTGACTGTCCCTGTCGTTGTTACCTGTCGTGTGCCTCAGAACCAAAAAAGACAGGGCAAGGGTGTGTGTCTGCTTTTTCCTATTATGCTCCTACTCAGGCGGTAGGAGGATCTAACAAGGCAGATACTGTTGAATTTGGAACCCCCCAATGGCCAGTCTGTCCCTCAAGTAACTGACTGAAGAACCATAGGGTAGCAGTGCTTTTGTTTTGTGTGTGTTTTTTTTATTTAAATAGAAATATGTTAGAGTATTAGATACTCAAAGAAGTAATACTTTTTTATCATTAGACTAATGCATTACTGTCCAACACCATGAAAGGTCAAGGTTCAAAACCATACTATCAAGTGTTTAGAGTTTAGGGAAATGCATGAGTGTTTACAGAAACATATTTTAACAACATATTTATACAGAAAATGTATCTCAATGTGCCTAATATGCAAGAGATGGTTGGACAGAGAGAGAAAGAGAAAAATAAGGTGTCCTAAAATGGCCCTTGAGGTACGCCTCAGCTGATAAATGCACTGCAAAAATTGAAATCTAAATTAGTAATTGTTTCATAAAATAATTAAACTATTTTTTTCTTGAAGGAGGTAAGTGAGACTTAGCCAATGGAACAAGACAATTTAAATTTAAAATAAGAAACATTTACCATCTCTTATTCCAAGTGCATGTTATCTACTTTTCTTTTTTAAGGGTAAAAATACTCATTCCATTGGCAGATCATCTTATATACCTGCTCGCATGAAGGGTAAATACACTTAATTTAAGACATTTTTACCTATTTATAGATCGTTGTTGCAGTTTGAGCTTAAATTTACATTCATAAAGATCGCTGGGAGCTTGATCCATTTTGGGAAAAAACAAATGGAGCTTGTTTCAAAGAGGCCAACATCAACTAGAATGAAAGCTTTACTGAGATCAGCAAATCTGCTGTAAGGTAACAGCTATGATCGAGGCAGAACAGATATGATTAAGCATATTAGGATTAAAGTTTAAAGGTCAATCAGAAATCCAACTTGTGTGAAGGTTGAGTTCTGATATGATCTTAAGATTCTTTATTTTTTGTTTAAACCCTTCCTATATACAGAAGGTTAGCTAGCCCTTTTATTCCAGCATATTGTCAGGCTGCTCCATGGGGGTCCCAAATACACGATTATTAGGAAGACTTGAGCCTTTTAATTCTTAAACTACATACCTATCTTCAGAGCATTTGCTGATTGTGTCTGATAGTACATTCAGTGTCAGTACACAGGCAGTAAAAGACACTTTGTGCATACCACAGGAATTGATGACACAGCAGTATTTGACAGCCCAGGAAGGAGACCAAGGCATCTTTCTTGCATGATCCAATTTTATATATTCCCTTCCTGGCATGGTCGACTGAAAATCAATAAAAGTGATTATCTTTATTCCATCATGAATCATTCCTGATCCTGATGGGAACAGATCCCTTGTATGATATCACTGTCTTAGGGGACAACAGTCTCTAAATGTTGAACTATGTAAATGTTGCAAGTCATTTGCTCTGGGCTTTAAAGATTTAAAACCAACTTGAGAAGATTTTGGGAAACAGATACCTCCTTATCACAAAATAATCTTCTGTACTGGTGTTCCTCCTGGTTACAGAACACAGAAATCAGACTTCGACCATATGACTGTTTAACCTGAATTTGCCATTTTTAAATGTTCACTTTTTGTTTGGTTTGTTTTTTTGTTTAAGGAAAACAGTTTTCCTTAAAGGATTCTAGTCATCACCAATATCAGCACATAAAGAGTCAAACATGTATTCTATTGTAAACAATGTGGAACAAAGCTTATTTAAAGGTAATTTTTTTAACCTAAAAATCCACAGTATGTGCAAAGTCTAAGCTTAGATTTGTATGATGTGGACAATTTACTTCTTATTCTGGATTTAAAACAGTGTAAATAAAAGTGTAGTTTCCAGTGCAGCTTACCAATCATCATATACTTAGTTGCATTGTGCTGCTAAAGCATGGTAAAACTCTTTAAAGAATTATCATATTATCATTGTTATTTTTATCATTATTTAAATATAAATGCTCTTTTTACCTCTTTTTTTTTACTGACCACTGGAAACCACCAGAGGGTGCTGTTAAGCTATGTATCTTCCTGAATCTCAGCTACCAGTGTCTCTGTTGTTTAAATGATCTATCCTTAAGATGCTGATGCCAGTCTCGGTGGTATTCAGTAATAAGTCTTTTAATCAGCACCTTTGTACTTTTTTGAGAAGCCTTACCTAAATATGTATTTGATCCTTATGTATTATTTATTTCTCTTTCATTATTTGTCTTATTCCAGCTGGATCATTACCCTCCAGTCAGCTACAAACTTCCAGAGGCCTCAGACATACAGTTTGACCTGGTTAAGACACTGTTCCTAGGCAAGGTCTATGGTGAGTCATTTTTTCTTGATGTCATATACTTAAAGGTGAAACTGAATAAACACAATAATGATTAAAAAGTTTTTTTATTTCAGTAATTTAACTCAAATACATGTTCCCAGTTTCAATGGATTCATTTCTCACAAAATGATGTGCTTCAAATGTTTATTTCTGTTGGTTTGAACGATTATGGTTTGCAGATGAGTAATAAAATTCAGTTTATGAGAAATGATGGTCATGTAAGAAGTAAATTAGAAGAAGCATAAGATAAATAAAAATGTGTAATGAGAATCTTTTTGTTGTTCTGGATTGTCACAACATTATAAGGCAGTTAAGCTGTGTGACTAAATAGTCAAAGGACACTAATTATTGAATATTTTAATAATGGATATAAAAAAGCTGGATTAATAAATGAAAAAAATCTATAAAACCTTCACCCAAAAGAGTAGGACCGTCCCTGAGGGAGCAGAGCAGATGTAAAAGAAATTTGAAGCTTCAAGCAATGGAGTTTGAGAGAATAGAGGATGGTTGTCTAGTCCTGCTTGTGATTTTCATTTTGCTCTAAAGCTCTCTCCATCATCTGTCATTCCACCAGTATGCCTCCTTATCGCCATAATCCATAACAACTGAAGACATTGTTACATGCAGGTTTAAAATTGACTTTCATATGTGCCTAATATGGATGCAAAAATTGATTTAAGATTCGTTAACTGCATTATAAAGAGTGGGTTGTAAAGATTTTCATTTGCACATCATCCTCCCAGTATTTTGCGGGCTCTGGTCATCAACTTATCTTTACATATTTTCAAAGGGCTAGAAAGTTTGTTCCGCTCATTTTAGACACAATCTGATTTGCACCTTTGCCCATGCCATCGACTTTTGAAGGCAAGGGACGTGGAATTTTGTCACTTTGCCAACAGCAAACTCCTTTGCCAACTGCTTTTTGTAGTCTAACCTTGTGTTTATATTAACAAACCATATTTTTACTAAAAATACATTTTTATTATTCATCTTTATTTTTTTCTCTGAACATTTTAAATAAAGATATTCATTAGATTTAAGCCATTTCTACCAAAACAATTAAAATTTGTTGTACAATCACTTAAATCAATGACATATTTTCACATTTTGAAAGGAAACAGAAAACATTTTGAAAGGAATTTGTATTTCAAAAGGAAATACTTTCCCCCTTACATCACTAACATGAAGTTGTTTTTTTTTCAGGAATCTGTCCTTGTTTGAGGCTTTAGTAGGTTTTCAGCCAAAGTGAATATAACTTTTATTTATAATTAATCACATGTTGCTGTTCTTTGGTTTAGGGTTAATCGACTTAAAGAAACACAACAGTAATCTATTATAATCTTATCTACAGTGGGCATGCTTTATTCCAGCTGTCCAGAAAACTAGAGGAATATTATTACTCATCAGAATATTCACTTGCTTAATTAATGATCTATCATCATCATTTATTATCAAAGCCCTACCGTATACTATCTTCTAATCACTTGAATTTTATGATGAACCACATAGTTATGTATATTCTTTCAAAATAAAGCACTATGAGGAAGGCTTATATGATGATTTTGAAACTTGAGAAGCCAATCAGGCTCTTTTTGTTGTAGAGCTCTTTAAAATATAAGGTTTGTTAAATTCTGTTAATATAGAAAATGGGTTTGTTGCTCTTCCTTTCTCCATCTCAGTGTTGCTCTTTCTTCATTACTTATTTTATCCCCACAACGGCAAAAAAGTTAGGTTGGAGCAGTGGTGGATTTTACTCAACCCACAGACTTATAGACTGCTAAATGAACCGCTGATGTATTGTGTATATTTTCATAATGGCCTCAGCATGTTCATTCACAGCAAACCCAAGCTCTCATCATCACCCATCAATGCAACAGCTGTGTTATGAAGAAAAGCAAGTTAGAAGTCACCCTTAATGCAATGTCAATGCAGTGTACAGACCTTTTTCTGATTTGTAAGGTATGAGCATAAAAATATAGACAGCATACAGAAAAGTAAACCCTAATTTAGATAGAAAAATAAAGATAAAATGAAGCATAGGAAGGGAGAAAGAGGATAGAAGCAAGGACAAAAGCTTGTATTTCTAGGTCTCATCGGATCTGTTCCATTTCTGTGTCGGAACCACAAAGACAAGAGAGACGTACAGTTCAGCTATCAGGTTCCCAGTTTGAGAGAGAATGAGACTCCGTGCTTGGTACGCTGCACACACACACACACACACACACACACACACACACACACACACACTTTGATCACTGCGAGATCTCCTCCGTCTCCTTGCAGGCTGGTTGAAGGATGGGATAAGCTGGATTCAAAAAAACAAAGGAACATCTCATATGAGATAACTAGTTAGAAGTGTGCAAAAATATAAAGCTTTATACATCAGTAATGCACAATCAATCTTTTACAGTTAAGTAACTGTTCTGTTAGGGTTAATCTACTGTTATGAGAGCTTTAAATATAATACTGTTATCCAACTTTTAGGTAACATTTGACCTATTCTATACTTTTTCTGACAAGTGCAAACTTTCAGAATAAAGTTTACTGGGCGAAAAAAAACACGAATGATTAAAAACAAAGAATTTAATACAATAAAACTAAATCAACAGAAAAAAATGCTGCAATAATATAAGATAGACAATAACACAAAAAACAACAGCAATAACCAAACCTAAATAACCTACAAACTCAGTTCATAAAATGGAAAAGCACCAGCCACTAGGTGGAGTCCACCAGCAAGCTATAAATTTAAGTACAGCATCAAAATAGAAAATAGGAAAATAGGGTTAGGTCCCATCAGACTTGGTGGTCGACTCTACCTGATGATCTTCCTTTATGAAAGCTATTTACTGCTCTTTTTTTAACTTGCTTTTTTGTTTAGCAGTGGCATTTTGTTTGTTTTTGTTTGTGTGTTTTTTGCATTGGTGTGTTTAATGTTTACATTATTCATCTGTTCTCATCATTTGCTGGATGTTTGCACCTGTTGGCCTCTATGAGTCATTTTTGGAATGCAATCATATTAAAGATCAAATGGTTACCAACACTATGCAAGACTCAATACAAATATTTGAACTGTAGGAGCTGTGAAGTGCATTCTGGGAAATATAGGACATATTAAACCTGTATACTTCTGGGACTTTTTTTAGAGTTTCGTCTTCTGCAGTTAAAGATCATCCAATTCCTCAGTCTAGACTAAAGCTGCAGGGAGTTCTGTAAAGGATACAACTCACTTAACATTGAAAAAATGAGAAAAGCTTTGTCGGTTTCTTTTTCCTTTCTTTTCATAAACATGCTCTTTTCTTTTATCATTGTTATGGTTTTGCTTCTGTAATTGTTCTACTTCCACATTAATGTGTTGACATTTAAAACTTTTTGCACCATTTACTTTGTAGTTGTGCCTTTAGGCTTGTAGCATAATTATATCAATTTCCATACCAGAAGTCACAAAATTGATTAAAATAGCTTAAAAGAATGAACCCAAGTACTTGGCAGCCAAGCATTGAGCTAAAAAGGGTTGATAAGTTTCCGGCCTTAAAGTCAGGCATCAACACCTAACACACATAACAGCCACCTAAGACGAAAGTGTTAGCTTAAACAGGTTCATATAGAAAATATTTCCAGTCAAAGCTTTAATTTACTCCTCTGTGTTGATCACATTAAGCCTGGAATTTGTCACATTGACATAAAAATGCTGTGTGAAAAAAAACTAGAATAAAAATGTTTATATTCAGATATACGCCATGTTTCAGTTCTAAACAGCACTGCTATCAAGAGACTGTGGCAGCAACATCTTATCATTAGCTAATTTTATCACCAGAATTTTTTGAATTGTCATGAATAGTTGTGTAAACAATATAACTTTCCAGCAAAGTTAAAAAGTAAAAAAAAAACCTATCAACTGGACTTTGTTTTCCAAGTTTGAAGATGTTTTGCTTCCCATCCAGGAAGCTTTCTCAATTCAAAATGTCTGGATTAGGGTTGAGTCCCAGGCTTATGGCTTAAAAAACATGCAAATTGAACCGAAAAAAAGGTCCAGCCCTTAGTAATGGGGAGTTGTTGAGGTCGTTGTTGGCCTGCAAAACCTGATACTGGCCTATGCTTCTGAAAAGGGGCCATTGTTGACCTGGCTGAGCAGGCGAGATGTTTTGGTCCCCTCCATGGCAATGAAGATTTAGTTGATAGCAGGAAGCAATTAACTCTATCGCTGCATTGTAGGTTTTTGAGAGCTGGAATCTGAATCCTTCCCCTGTTAGGTTTATTCTTTATACATCATGTGCATTGTTACTTTGTTAGCCAGATTAGGCTAACAAAGGCCTTCCTTCACATGGTGGATGTCACTGTGTGTACGGAGGTCATCTAATCAGGACAGCCTTCGTGTCTTTAAAAATACACAGGATATGGGCACATCTTGGAGCCGGACTGATGTGTAATCCTGGGGCATAGAGGCAAGATGCATGAAGGTCAGGGCATGGATGGCGTGTCAGTTTCCGATACGGACAGCTAAGCATCCACCTGATCCAAAACATGGACTCATGAGGTATAAGAAGGAGGAGATAAGCTTGTTCGGGGCTCAATCTTTGCCGGACGCTCGCTGACGTTTTTTGAGCCCACAGCTGTGCAAGCTCCAAGCAATTTCTCTGTCCTGTAACGACCTGACCTGGAATAAACTCTGTTACTTTTATACTCCTGTTTTATAGTCCTTTTGTATATGGTTTTACCCAGTTTGAGTTAAGAGTAGTAAATAACTTGCTCCCAGGAAAAGAACCGGAAGGGAAGTCCCGAGGCGCAGCCGCCTTCAGGGGGACCTCACTTCCATATTTAACACCCCTCTTTTTAAGGTTGGTTGTTCCTCTCTTAACATAAATCCCTTCACATCCCTTTCAAACCACCACTTTTTTGCAAACTTCCACTTCTGAGGGTTTAACTCCATTTAACAATGTTTAGCTTTTTATGTTGGACTAAAACTGTATTGAAATTTTAGTTTGAAATTCAATTCAGGTAGAGTTGTTGCATATTTTAGGTCCATCAGAATCTGTTAATTAAACAGAAATAACAACTAACTTTCATCAATTTAACTCACTGTAGTGTTGTAAGGGACCTTTAGGGAAAATAAGAGTGTTCATTTAATTTCATCCTCTCTGGTTTTTACAAGAGGCAATACATCCAATCATCATATAAAAGAGTTCATTATTGAATTAAGGTGCACTTAAGATTAAATTTGTCATTAGCTGGTATTTTACATAACCAATCCTTCTGAATTTGCATTTAAATGTATGTTTGTTTTTCATATTTATAAAAGAAATGAACTCTAAGAATTGCTTAAATAGAAACAGGAGCTGGGCAAGCCGATGTTGGTAATACTATTCCTCCGATGTTGAATGATGTTAGTCAAGGAGGAGGATTAAAATCATATTTTGTTAAAAATTTCTCTGTTTTCTAGCCTCAACAAAGAGCCAACACAAAAAAACAGCATGCCAATTTTTTACTCCAAATTTTCTGGCAGGTTTTAGCTGAAACCTACCAACACACATGTTTTAACATGAAAAAGTCAGATTTCTAAGTGATGGCTCCTTTAAGAGTACAATTGCACATTAATTGTGTGCAAATATTTTGATAAATATGCAAATAAAATATATTAAAAATGATACATTTTCAAATTAATGATCATCACCATTCTAAAGTTTGCAATGTTCATAACAAAAAACATGTATTCTGTGACTGCGTCTTCATCCAGATCCTGTAACGATAAACTATGAGGGATTATGTGCATCTGAGGGTAATTTCATCCTTCCATCCTGGTTTGATATTTAAGCCGTGTGCCAGGAAGGAAGGAGGTCTGTGAATTCCCCAGTTCTCATCCATGTTGGTCTGTTTTTGCACGCTTAATGCATAAATCAAAGTATCCTGCAAACCTTGATTACTCGTGTCAACGGCATTTCCCTGCATCAAGGAATATGGCATAGATTTTGTACAAAGACCGTTCAAGGGGCAAAATTAGGATCAGGGTTAAGGAAGCAGCTGTTTCCGTTGTCTGCATGTAAGCTCCTCCATCATAGACTTACAAAGCCTTATGAAGGTATTCATGTGTCCAGTTTGCAACAATAAAATCATAACATTTATTTTATTGGCACTTCATGTAATAGACAAACACGAATGAGTAAATGTCTTTGAATTGTGGAAAGTCTTACATGTATTAAACGTTTTAAACGTATTAAACATTTTTTTTTTTTAAGTTAAGAAGTTTATGCTGCATATGTATTCCTCACACTTTACTATCAATTCTAATGGAAAGTGACACTCTTGCTCTTTTTTCCTTCTTTCTGACATACCTCAATTCCAAGGTGAGTTATATTGAGATTAAATGAAACCCATTGACTCTCTCTGGTGACCTCTGATGCACTGGATCTGAAAAAAAACATACCCCCCTTTTTTGATTTCTTTATTGATTCTCATGTATGGTTGTTTAAAAAAATAAATAGATAAAATGCTCTTGACCTTCCGCTTTTCAAAATGCTTTACTAATTCATTTAAAAGGCATTGGATGTAGTGATTATAATGGGACAAGATGTGAAAAAGTTCAAGCCCTATGAATATTTTTGCGAGTCTTGAACAAGTGTGGGACATGCAGGCCTTTGGATTGGTATTGGTCCAACACAGATCTTTGCACCCAGCTGGAATAGATGAGAGAGATGAGTCATGCTGCAGCCAGAGAAGCAGAATTGCATTCCTGTCCTCCGTGCTATAAATCTACGGAGTCTCTCTCTTTATGTGTCTGCTAGGAGGAATAAATTCAAAGCAGAAACAGACGGATAGGAAGTGTGCCCCCATGAGAGTACTCTTAGAGACAGAGAACCATAGCCCACGGGGTAAACGACATGTACTGCACCGTATTTCAATAACGCCTTGAAATTTCAATTTCTCTCTTTCATCCCACACATTTTTTCCACTTTCTTTGAATAATGCACCTCGCTTTAAATGATGTTCGCCAGCAGTGATTGCAGACATATGCTTTTAGTTAAGGACTGCAACTTTCGAGTCTGTGAAATTGATTTAACCCTTCTTGTTTTTATTGAGATCTATTAGGGAACCATGATGAATTAATTGAAAGTATTCTTTAAAGATTATAAGGACATTATAGTCCAACTCCATTTAAACAAATGGAGTTGTTGGCTTTCATAGAAAAAGCTTGTTTACCCATTCAAGTATAATGATATTCATAACAATGCAGTTGCATAACTCTTCACTCTTTACAGACTAATTGGGAATAATAATATCAACAACATCGTTTTTAGTTTATTTTCCACATTGCTGAATTGTATAAGAGATGTTTTGGTAAGGGTATTATTACATTAAAAAGGGAAGAGTATATACTTAAACTGTATATTTAAAAATGACTTCAAAACTAACGTCTATGTCTTAGTCTTTTAGATGAAGAAATTAGTCTGTGATAAGAATTGTATTTCACTTTTTTGTCAATATGAGATAAGAAATTGATCCTGCCTTTTTACATTTTGAGGCTTTGCACCTTGTTTTTAAACGTGTAGCTTGCACTGTAGTGAGTAACAACCTTTGGGTCCAATGTAGGATTATTTTTTAAAAAGAGTTTTGATATTGACCTTTGGTAGTTTTAGTATTAAAGTTTAAATTTCATCCATCCATCCTCTCCCTCTTACTGCATTAGGTTCATTTTGCAGCCTATGGGCGAGAGGCAGGGTACACCCTGGACAGGTCGCCTTTTTGTCGCAGAGAAACACAGAGACACACAAAGATGCATGCACTTACAGTATACCTAACATACCTCTTAAAACCTAACAATTTAAACTTAACTACATTTTTATTTCTGGTACTATATTCTATTCTAGATTAATAAAAAAAAAAAAAAAGCTTGGAGTTCTTTTCTTAGCATTTAAAACATATAGTGTATATTCCATAACTGTACAGTTAAGTTTTTTGATACAATTTCTTGTTCTGCAGTTTTTAGTTTTACTCTTCCTTTGTGGGACATTAATAGGATTGCCATGCCTGCTGGCGGGGGGGCAACCAGGGCAGCTGTCCTGGGCCCAGGGTAGAGGGGGGACCCTAACTCAGCTTCCTACATCTTTTGCCACAAACATTATTTTTTAACAATGTTTTCAAGGAAATTTGAGCTTTATTCTTAAGTTTCATAAAATCCTTTCCTATTACTTTCTTTCGATTATCCACTGCAGTATTGGGAGGTACCCTCACCAGCTGTTCCTTCTAACTGGTTATGCCACTGATGCAGTTTCTCTGAAGTTTGTCAAGCTGCTATACATAAGGCTGGCTGAGCTGTGGGTGGAGACAACAGAAAAATACAAAACCTGAATCTTCCCCTCTGTATACGGTCAGGCAGCAACTCCATCACTGTAGCATGAAGGGTACAGCGGCTCTCACCTGAAGAAGTCGCCTCAAGCTACAGGAACACCAATTTAGATCGCCCTCACCTGCAAAAGCCTGAGAATGTGGTCATAGCTTGCAAGCGCTCTGTTGGAGAAAAACACTCTGTCAAGGCTTTGTTCCCTATCTTTGCTTGATGAAGTTTTAATTAAGACCTGACCAATGGGTATTGTGAGAAATTTTGAATTTGACTGACGTAACCACATGGCTCGTCCACGGCTGCAACAAAGCTGCTATTTTGACCTTTTTTTTTTGTAGTCCATTTTAAAACGTGTCACACATGTAGAAATCACACAAGTAAAAATTCATAATGGGATCAAATGCGATTGGATTCATGTATGGAAAGCCAAATGTGCCATATATTTCATACATTAAAAACTGGAAAGATCTCTATTTTTTAATTCTAAACATTTAAATGTTATTTGAGATGCATGCATTTAATAAATAAATATAGTTTTTATCCTTAATAAATTAGTAATTAAATATTTTTCGCTCATTTAATTAACTATTAAGCTAGACACCAGGACTTATAAGTAACTAACACTTAACGTATGTCAACAATCAGATAACTTACCTGGAACTTATGCCCCACGTATGGCATACGCAGGCATACATTGCGACATTTTGAGCACGCTCAATATTTCTCGATTTATGTGGACGTATGCCAGCGTGTTCCAGCATGTTTTAGTGTACTTTAGTGTGCTCATAACTTATACAAAACATACAAATAACTTATACAACATATGCCAGCGTTTTTGCCAGATTTTTCGTATGTCAGGCATATACTGGTCTAAATCATCTAGGTATGACAGGGGCTTTTCCGAGTTGAGACGGTAATGAATTCTAGAAGCGAGGAGCAGAAGGGCTGATTGTTCTGCTCCGTAATATAATGAGACACACAGAGGTGACAGACAGGGATCTAAGGGAGTGGGTACATAGAGGAGGGTGGATATATATATGGAGGTGCAATTTTGTGAATGGCTTTTAAGATTACCAGAACAATATCTAATTGAGTATAGGACTGAACCGTAAGCCAGCTGAGCTGTTGGAGGACGTTAGATATTGTGGATTGGAGGGTGGAGTTATGATACGGTCAACTGAATTCTGGACTAGGAGATATTTGGGAGGGAGACAGAAGAATAAATAATGGCAATAATTAAGATGAGAAGTGACAATACTGTGAATAAGAATGGCAGCAGTGTAGGAAGAAAGAGAGTGGAGGAGGTGATGTAATGAGGGTTAAAAAAAAAGGCAGAACTGGTAGTGTTACTGAAGTGGGATTAAAGCACTAGCATGCTATCCAGGGTGATATCCAGACTCTTAAACTGGAATAAAGGTGAACTGGTGGAATTATCAATGATGAAGGAAAGGCTGGTTTTGGTATCAATGAGGACAACCTCAGTTTTGCAACTATTTTAGCAAGATTAATGCAACCAAGTTTTTTTATTTTAGAAATGGATTCAGTGAGGGAAGTAGGAGGAAGAGGGGGGTGAGGGTTTGCTGTGGACCTAAGTGTCATCAGCATAGCAGTAAAAGTGAATGATATATTGCCAATTGGGAAGAGGTAGATGATGACAAGGACAGGCCCCAGCACAAAGCCCTGGGGCACACCTAAAGTGATGGGGGAAAGGGGTAGATTAGACTTTAGTTGAATGAATTTAAGTTTGTATGATTAGGCCCTTACAGTTTGAATATCATTTAATTTATTGTATCAGACAATTGCAAAGACATTTTATTTAGATAAACAAAATAATAGGCACAAAGAGGTGTAGAAGTTTTCAAACCAAGCAAATAATGGTTGAAAACAAACACAGCCATAAGGCTCACTGGTGGTGTGCCTGTAAGAAATTCAGCTGTAGACCAATAATGTAGAAGGATTTAGTTTTGTTATTGATCCCATTTTTATTGAATATATTCATAATTGAGATCAGAAGCTAATACTTGAATGGGACATAAAATCCAAAAGAAGATGCAGAGAAAAATTATAAAAAAGATGTTTAAAGAAATACTGCTTCTACAGTACATTCTGGATACAGTGCAGCTCAGTATTAAAGCCTCCTAATATTTTAATCTTTCTTCTTATAACTCTATTTAAACAGTTTTTTGCAAAGCGCTTAACAATTTGTTCCTCCTAGAACAACATAGAACTAAAAACTAACCTAGAACTATTAAAACAGTTACGGAGCTGTAATTTGGCTTTGCATCTGGCAACTTAATAATCTTAATATGTTTCATTGAAGTACTCCTGAAAAGATAATACACAGGAATCAAACTTCTTAAACTGCAGCTGTATAGAATGTGTCAGCAGCTATACTGGAACTGAATTCTTCCCATCAAACTGTATTTTATGAAAATGTATAAAGCTTTTTGTTGTCTTTATCATTATAGGAAAAGGACTATCAGATACATTAAATCAGGTTTGTCCAAGTTCACCATAAAGAGAGCCGATTTATTCTGAATCCTAGACCTTTTGTTCTTCGGACATCATTCCAATACACTGCTTAACTTTTTTTCTATAGCATGTGGTAATTAAACCCAATCAATTTCCTTTCTCCGTAACAGCCTTTGACGGCCTATGTTTTATGTTGTGACCTTTGCATTTACAGCCACATGACATTCAGACTGTGATTAAAGCTCTGATAAACCACAGTGTTAGATCATGTTGATAACACAAACTTCTTCCCTCTCTTATCTGTCTCCAGATATTAGGTCTCTGATTGGCAGATTGATTACCCCTCTAATATCACTTTGTCCCTTTTAATTTAGATGCACATATCTGATGGTTGCTTTGTGTGTGACATCACCGCCAAAGTTAAAGTTTGACATCAGACTGCAGAGTCCTGATCCAGCCCATAGTTGATCCTGGATCCAGGTTTTCTTCAGTCAGTGTGTGGGAGTGGGGGTGGAACTGCACTGCAGAGAAATGGGAGGGATAGAGGGAGGTAAAAAAAAAATAGCACAGTGAGAGGAAGAGATGCTTGTCAGTGCATTGCTGTTTTCCCATGATCCCCAAAACAGCAGGAAAAGACCTGTGAAAGAAGAGGAGAAAAAGGTTTGGCTCTCAAATTCTTCACAGACACAAGTTAATGTAGGTAGCTGTTGTGAACGCATGCCTGTGTGTCCTTTAATTGTGTTTGTAGGTGTGCATGTGTGTGCCAAGGTTGCAGCAGGTCACTGTGAGTCATCTCAATATAAATACCACATTGAAGCTGTAACTGTAGCTGGTCACTGTGAGTCATCTCAATATAAATACCACATTGAAGCTGTAACTGTAGCTGAACCAAAGAGCTGAACTTAAACTCTTGCTGCATTTTGTACTGATGGTGGAATTTTGTTGTTTTGCTGGTTTAGTTTCTGAAATGAAAGGATAAAAAATAACCAAGACAAACACTGTATCTGTGTAAATGTGTCAACAATATAAATGAGTTTAAGAATTTGAAAACAGCAGCCAGTGTTGGAGTACATGGGAAGTTAGTTGGTTTTTAATTGGCTTGGCATGTTCACAAGATTAACATCCTGGTCAAGGAGGATGCTGGAGGCGGCGCTGGAGAGTATACCTTGATGTGAATGCATGTGGGTGTGTTTAGGGTGGGTAAGTGTGGCAACTGCTGGTGTATTCGCTGTGTTTACATCATCCTCTTAAATAATACTTTTTTTTGTTTGTTTTTTTTGTTAAACCCTAAGTCATGTCCTAATGCTGCAATGGATGAATTCAAGAACTGCAAAAAAAATAAATACCATTTTGTTGGGAATTTTGATTATTTGTTTTTTTTTAAATGTTGGTTTAAAGGAAGCAGCTTATTTAAACGTTTGCTTTGTTTATTTTTGTTATTTATTTATATGTTGCAGGAATTATATTTTTCTCACTCCCCTCCATCTGCAGCTCTGTAAAACATTTGCATGTACATGCATGATCTGAAAGTGCCTTTCTACTGGAGGGTGTGGAGGATGGACCCACATTAATATTCTTTTCATGCACCTCTAACGTATCACGCTTTCATTACCTCGCACTAGCAACAATGTCTACCCCTCAATCAGCTTCTATTCGTTGCCATAGTAACTGGATTTGATCCCCCCCTCCCTTCCCTACCGTTTTTGTCCAACTCATTTGTCCTTAGCAGGGGTGCTCTGCTCTGCCTTTCTATTCTCTGCTGTTCTGTTTTTTTAATGCCCTCACCTTCTGAGCCCTGTAGACACACCCATGCCCCTAAGCCAGCTCTTCCTGTGGCTCCTCCACTTCTTATTTTATTCATCCAATTTACCCACACAAAGACGCACTCCAACACCCAATAACTACCAGTTGTGTCTTTTTCTGCACCTCCTTTTTCAATTATTCATGCACCTGACTCACAATCGTTGGGTGCAGACGCCTCGTTCAATGTAGCTTCTGCATGTGATTGGTCCAGGTGGATTAGCAAAGGGTCACATATGGTCAAACAACACAAAGGATGTTTATATCACGCACGATGCTACTTTTCATTATTGCCATCCGTTCTGTCCTCAAATTATGACGATTGTGTGGAGAAGAGCTGTTTGCTTTTCATGTTTTATTGATTAGTCTTAGTCTAGAAAGCAGGCGGCATAGTCTCTCCTAAGGCTGGCTAAAATTCGATTTGTGGTTACCATCTCTTACAGTGTTAAATCACTTGTAGATGTTTATAGATTAGTGTGTTTATTACTGGGACCAGGCGAAAGATTGATGAAAACAAACTAGAATGTTAGTTTAGCATCATGATATCTCAGAAATCTGGTTGCCTATATATATATATATATATAGCACATTTTTCTCTATGTTAGACTGGGTGGAGCTGAAATAATCTTTTAAACAACAGATGATTGTGCAATACTGCACAAAATGCAATATTTCATACCCTGAAGCTGTTATGACATGTTTCATTTAGAAGCCTGTGATTACATGTCCAAGACTTTTATTACTATTTTGTCACAGTAGTTAAAAGCTGTAAATGCAAACTTTTAAGGAGTGCACTACCTCCTGTTAGGGATGTTGTTATCATTTGTCTCCACCTAAAAAAGTACACAACAGGGTTTAAGTAAAAAAGGATTTTCTAACAACATTATAATGAGGTGTTGCAAACACTGCACAAACAGGTTTAAAGCTGAGTACGAAGGGCTCGGACAAACCTAGAGTGGAGAAAGAGACACAGAACCAGCATTCATAAGGAAGTCTGGTTGGAATCAAAGACGATTTTGAGCAACTTGTTTTTTGCTTTAATTGTGTGATTTAAAAAAAAAAATCAGATTTTTAAAATTCTACGAAGTATTTGTTTCTTTATTTGTTTTTCTTTGTTGTTTTTTGCCCTCACGAGCCTCCTGGAGAGACCCAATTCAGTTTACCCAGCAAGAGGACTTTGATACTGTTATTCATTCAGAGTTTTAACTATTAACTTCTTTTGAGATATAACCTTCAAGCGTTATAGACAAATCAACTGAAGTGAGAAAACTGTAAACTTATCTGATTTCAGTTTTTAATAAAGTTTGATTACTGATGGGATAATTCTGGATTTTTTTCCCATGACTTGATCAAATATATTGATATCAATCTCAGTGAGGTTATTCTAAATGTAAATCTGTGATTCATAAATGTCATTCATTTCTCTTGGCAATTAGGGTTTTCTGCTTACAAGATAGAATCATTCAGATTAATTTTATATAATAAATCTCAGACTGTTAATCTGAAAAATAAAATTGCACTATGTAATTTTATGGCACTGCAGATTTTTTATGAATAAACACAAAAAGTAGCTCTATCAATGGCTTTATAATTTGCTTTACTTAGAGCAGGGGTCGGCAACACAAACTGTTCAAACAGCCATATTGGACCGAAAAAAAACAAAAATAAATCTGTCTGGAGACGCAAAAATATAAAGGTCTTATGTATGCCTCGTATGGCAACACGGGCTCTTAGTGTATTAGACCACTATAGAAAAGGACTATATGGGCTTAAATATATAATAACCATTCATGATTAAATGTTTTTTTCCTGGAGCAAATGTCACGTCGTAGCATGAGGGTGAGGGAGGTGCAGTGAACGCTCCCACCATGAGGAATTCGCCGTGTGCTGCTTCACCGCACGGTTTAAGTTTTATTGCATTGATGAAGTTATGGAAATATGATAAAGGAATCTTTCTATGCTGGACGTGTTTCTGTTGGGAGTAGCTGTTTGAGTTATGAGGAACCAAGCAGGAACTGACATTCATCAGAGCAGTGCTCTCTAACCCTGAAATCCCACATTCTCCGTCACCATCGTTCCTCGGTGCGATTTACTATAATTTCATGATTTGGGGAAATAATGGAAGAAAGTTCACATACCTGCATCAGAGCGCTACCTGTTTGATTGATCTGTGGACGGTTTTCCATCCTTGCAACCAAACCAGCAGCAGTAGTGGAGTTTGGAGATGCAATCCACTTCTTAAATTCATCTTTCCCCGACTTAGACAGACAAGACTTTCTTTGCATTGTTTTATTTTTTTACCGTATTTTCCAGACTTTATTGCGCACCTCACTATAAGTTGCACCCGCAAAGGTTTTTTTTTTTTTTTTTTTTTTTTATTATTATAGACGTACATTTACTGGTTGAACGCTGATATCTATTTAACTGTTCCCCACTAAACGTATGAAGGCAGCTCTACATCATATCACCCTAGACAAGGGATGAAGAAGAATGCTAGTTTCCGTTAGCTTGTTGGCTTGGCACTGTAACTACCAGACCTGTACTATCAGATCATTTGCACATCTGCAACCAGATATACTTCCGGTTGCCCTTAATTTTGTGAAAAAAAAACTTAAGCAGGTTTTTCCCTCCCCAAAAATAGTAAGTGTGCTAAACTATAATGTGTTACAAGTTAATAATGTATTTCCTGAGAAAATAAATGCCTTGAAATACTTTCTGTTTTATCACTCGTCTGTGCCCGATCGGCTCAGGAAATGGGATCCTGTGCTACTTCACGGAGCTTAATTTTTCAGCTTTAGATTTAAACATAAATCTACTTTTATCAAAGTTTTATTTTTTCTTTTCATGTTAACTTAATGGTATATAGTGCGTAATCTAAAGAAAGAAACAACTAAAATGCAGATAAACATGGTTTAATCATATTTTGCCAGACTGCTCTGAGAATGTCAGATGATGAGGTCACACAAGCAGTTTAAAGATGTGTATTGGCATTCTTTAGTGAGTTAAGGATAGAAATAAGTAATTTTAGTACCATAATTACATTATTTCTGTTATGCAGGAGTTGCACAAAGTCTCTTTAATGCAACAAATAAATGAGAAAATGTGTAAAATTTGGGACATTTTTTCTCCTCCCTTCCTCCCCTTAACATCTGCATGTGCTAAATAAAGTTAGCCCCCTTTTGACTTTCACCCCCTGGTGGTTAGGAAAAATACACAGAAAAGCCGCACCTTCATGGTTCAAAGCGTGGGAAAAAACAATAACAGCTTATAGTCCAGAAAATATGGTATTTCTTTTCTAAAGTGTTGTTTTTACATCTTGGATTATTGAGAATATATGTTTCTATCTATTTTACCTTTCCTGCATATACTGCATCTATACTTGAGCCTTTTTGCAAGTCCAAGTTATTAAAAGTAAGGTTTTCCAAATGTTAGTCTCTCCTTTTTGAGTTAATTTTCTGTTTCTCCCTCTATATGGCGTCACCAAATTCTGAAGCCTCCTTTGTTTGCTTCTGAAGCCCTGCCTGCCAGTTGTTTTTCTGTGTGAATTGAAAATGACATTGTGTACAAAGCAGGCTGATGTAATCCCAGCAGAGAACATATTGATATTCACAGACAGGTCTCTGCAGTGATCAGCACCTGTTAAGGCATACAGAGGGGAAACATATTATTGTGAAAACAAAACTATGGTGATATCAGTAAATCTTTCCACTATCATGCTATTAGCCACCTGCTGCTCACCTCTTGTGTGTGTATCTGTCCCCATCATGAAACTACATTTATGTGCAAATTTACAAATCATTGATAAATCTTCACTATTTCCATAATTTTTCATGCTAAAGCAACAAACTATGTGCTTCTCTTACAAGTTACTTACTTGGATTTGTGTCTAACCTTGCAGAACACATTAATTATGTAAACGTGATGCAGAAAAAAATGCAAGTTTGAAAATGTATGTATTGTGCAGTTTGTAGATTAGGATAATAATAAAAGGTATACAAAATGGCTCTGTGTTTAGCAACACAATCAGTGGTGCACACACAAGCTTGTGTTGGGCTCATCCAAATGAAATAAAGAGTTAGAATTATATTATAAACCAAGTCCATACACTCTGAATCCCATCATCCAGCATAACAAGATTCATTAAAGATGAACATGTTTGCACAGCTGCACATGGAGGACTGCTGTTAGTCATCCTGAGCTCATGTCCTTCTGGCTGATTGTCCAAAACATTTCCGTCTGGGTGTGTCTGAGGTCATGCAGCAGCAAGAGATAAACAGTTTTATATAAAAATTGAATCTTCACTCAGCACTGAATTAAATGTTTGTTATGTTGCTTTGGGCACATGCAGTTGTTTTGGAAGCAGCAGGTTTGAACTGTGTCTCTACAGAGGTGTGTTAGAGCAGCTTTCATTTCACGTCAGAATGTCTTTAAGTTCTGTATTTTTGTGGATGTGTCTGTGACTGTAACTGTATTCCAGATTTTTGCAGAGGACAGTATTTTTCATCCTGCAAGGATTAAGCATTCCTTAGATAAAATGGAACAAACCCAAGTCAAAATGCTTCCTATTTAGTCAGAATTGCATAACTGGCTTTTTAACATGCTGATAACCAAACCTCCAGGTGTGTTCATTAATATCTCTCTGAAAGGTTTGAATTCTGGAAATCATTTAGGCTTCTCTCCTCCTTCTATCAATGCAAATGTATGGTGAAGATTTTTATTGGGCTCTAAAACTCGTGTGATTTCCACAGGTGGGTAGTAACTAGAAAAAACCTGTTTTGTTTTTTGAAGTGCTCCAGACAAAATGTGGAAAAACTCACTTTTTTCAGTCTTGACATAGAACTGTACTTTACAAATAAATAATAAATTCTAAAAGTTGAAATGACCAATAGCAAAAATATAAAATAGAATAGAATAGAAAATCCCTTTATTGTACCACAATGGGGATATTGTGGTGTTACAGCAGCAAAAGATCATAGTAAAAGTGGTCTCACAAATGTGGACCTTAAAATAAAATACTGCACTGTGTTTTTACTATAGTTGTGAATATAAATACTGTGCATCTGGAAAAGAAATAATATACAGCTGTGGACATTTTTACAGTAATAGATATGTGAAAATAGCAGCAACCCCAGAGAGGTGCAAAATGACAGCAGCTTGTTATTTAAGTGACTGAAATAACAGGGGGAGTGTTGGCAAGTTTGCAAGTACCCATTTCAATCCCCACAGCCTCCCCTCTGGGTTCTTGNATTTATGTAGGAGCAATTGTGTAAGCATTGCCCACTGTTTACTAGTCATTTGGGAGAATGGAGGAAGGTTTTTGTTTTCTGTCCTCCATTTCTGTTTCTATAATCAATATGCATGTTTCCAGTAACACGTGAGCTAACAGTTTGAACAACAGCAAACAAAGTAATGTAACAAGATCTTTTCCATTCTGTTCATCTCTACACAGAAACTGGACCTGTAGACCCCGTCCTTATCGAGCGATACAACAGCCCAGGTTTTATAGGCTGCCTGTCTAGGGTGCAATTCAACGGAGTTGCTCCACTCAAGTCTGCACTGAGGAAAGCTGCAGAAACTCAGGCTGACAGTTACCCTGCATCGGCCTCTCCTGTATCCTACCAGGGCAAACTTGTACAATCCAGCTGTGGGGCTTCGCCTCTCACCGTCCCACCAATGTCTGCTGCACCAAACCCCTGGCCTCTGGACAACACACGTGGGTGCCTCCAAAATTTTTTACAAAATGAAACTATGTGACACTAAAACTTTTACACGTGAGGAGTTCTGGATTGATCATATTGACCTTTTTTTTTTTTTTTTTATCCTAAATGCAAAATGTTTATATATTTTTTACATTTTTATATAATTACTGCTCTAAGTGGGTTTCTCTGTCAGCTAACAGCATGTTTTACAGTTTCTCTATTCAATCTCTATTCAATATCTCAATTAATCGATTAATAAATTAGTTGACAATTATTTCAATAATTGATCAGTCATGATTAATCTCATGAAATGTTTCAGCCCAAATGAGAAGCTTTTATATTATACCTTCAAACCTCTGATGTATTCCTGATATCTTGTATCATTGCTTAAAATATGGGGAAAAAGTAACAAGACATTCTTTTTTGTTATAAGTCTAATGCCATAATGGATACATTTTTAAAACAAAGTTCTGCATTTATTAATGTAATATGTAGAATTGAACCCTTCTAATCAATCTGGAATAATTTCTGGATTAAATGTGAGTCAAAGAAGTATGAAGGCTTTAGATAATTAGACTATTGTCAGAAAGAAATCACTCTAAGTTTTTTTAAAACATTCATTCTTCTTTGAGATTTTGAGCCATTTTGCTTATTTACAAATTCCAGCTTGAATGTGTTTTATTTGGCATTTATTTGAAAAAGTCGGCACAAAAACTACTACTGTAGATATCCTTTCATTTAATATATTTTTTATAACAAAAAGTCTCATTTTCAGCTTTAGTGAATGTGGAATATGAATTTCTAGTCATTCAAGAGTCATCAAGCCTTTTTTTACTGCACAAAAAAAAAGATGATCCAAGAGGCAGAAAACACATGCATGCTCTCACACAAGGTTAATAGGCGTGTAGATTTTTTCTGAAGTGGAGAGGATGGGTCTTTTCAAAAATAGGTGAAAATCCTCCACTATTCCTTTAACTTACTTATAAACTTTTGCTATATATATATATATATATATATATATATATATATATGTGTGTGTGTGTGTGTTCAATTTGCTATTAACATGTTGATGATGCCATTGCTATGATGTGTTTAAAGAATATAAAGAAACGTAAGTGTTGATTGTCAGGGGACCAAAATGAAATAAATAAATAGAAACTCTTTCTAACAGAAACGCTAATAAATATTTTCTAATTGATCTGTCCCTCTTTTTTCTCCTTACAGATGCGGAGCCACCCTCCAATGAGGAGCGAGTCATTCCAGATGGAGTTAACAGGGACTCCGCTATCATTGGAGGTGCAGCATGATTACTTACTACAGCGCTGAAATATATACTGAGGCAAACGCTTTCATAGTCTAACCTGGTGTACAAACTCATTGAAAAAATGCGATAAGCAGGCACATAAAGACGCTGGTCACATTGGGAATACAGCCTTTCACAAAACAAGTGCAATTACTGACATTACACAAATGTGGAGAACAGCTTAAAATCTCCATTACAAACCCACAACATATGAAGTATGTGTCACACAGAGTACACCTAAAAAAATAATGTATTTTATCAAACTTAGTGAGGTATGTATGTACATCTTTGCACAACTGTGCAAACTATTGTGGGCAACAGTTGAGCTCCTAGTGATGACTGGGAGCATCACACACCGTCCTTTCAGCCAGTACCTTTCAGACAGAGCTCTTTATGGCGACTGCTTTTAAAGTGATAATAACCTAAGACAGTTGGGCAAATTAACACAGCAGCCCTTAGATCTGATCCTATAGAAACACTGTGTGCTGAGCCAAAGTAAAGAGTCAAAGGTGACCCAGAAATCTGGATGATCTGGACAAAATAGGATTGTATAAATTGTATAAGCATACAACTATGTGCTCCTTAATTCAGCTCAACTAGGACACCAATGGCAACTCCATGTAGGAAGAAAAATGTTAAAAAAACAACTTGTTAAGTACGAGTCTAGGCTACAAAAACAAGCAGAATAACACTGCAGTTTGGTGTTTTGGCAACAGGTGGCATTGTCAGCGAACTGTAATGCCTCTTATAAGTTCCTCTAAATCATTCTGGTACTGGACATGTAAAGGAAAAAGAATTGAGTTGATGAAGCACAAAGGATGAATAACTACATAAATTAAACATATTGGTCTCTTCTGCAGGCATCATCGCCGTGGTGATCTTCACCATCCTGTGCACTCTGGTGTTCCTGATCCGGTACATGTTCCGTCACAAGGGCACCTACCACACCAACGAGGCAAAGGGCAGCGGCGAGTCAGCCACAGAGTCAGCTGACACGGCCATCATCGGCACCGACAACCCAGAAACTATTGACGAATCAAAGAAGGAGTGGTTCATTTAACAGGCGGATGATGGAACTCAGAGAAAGCAGGAAAATGCGAGACCATCGTTCACAGATGAAGTCTAATCATACGACCGATCACTGGCGATAAAAAGGAGTGACTGTTCAAAAGGACAACAAACTCCCTGAGAAGATGAGCGATGTGAGATATTTCTGTTCCTTTTTTATATCCAGAGTATTAGAAAAAGAAGAGACACTGATCCTGAGGAGCACAGCTGTAAAAGACTGTACATGTATATACTAACCAGATTATCCTTCTTTGTATTGTGCTTGGGAGTTTTCAGGAGTCTTTTGAATACTGTGTGTGACAAATAATTACACTTACTGGGTGGTGTAATAGCAAAGATTTATTGCCAGTTCTCGTTTGGTTTTGATTTTATATTTAAACAGAAATCTTATATAAGAAATGATCAAATCGACATGCCAAACATTTTCTTCTTTTTTTATTGGTTGTTTTTCATGCTGTAGACGCACCATTCTGTCAACAGTCACATTCGTCCAGTGGAGCACACCCTGTAATGTGTTCACATAGAGTTTATCATGGATGCCAAAAGTCTCTTTGTAAATATATTTTGTCAGTTTTCCAAAAAAAAGATTTATTTAGAGTCCGAATGCCAATAAGAAATGGCTATATCTATATTACAGTGATATTTGTCCATGATATTATATATGTGTAAATTACAGAGTTTTATGTTTAGGTCTCATGACATTCGATTGTATGAGATGTTCCTGTCTGTGGCGGCGCAGAGACGGGTTTCTCGGAACATAATGACGCTCCACGGTTGGTTTTAGCTCATCATTATGGCAGCTTTCTTTGTGTTTATGAAGGAATCCAAGAGCCTTTACTCATTCAGGCATAAGTGATCCGTTTGTTTTCTTTGCCAAACACTTCAGTCTTATTTCCAAAGTTTGCGAATATTATTTGGTTTTGAATGTTTAATTTTTTTCTTTGTGTTAAATGAACCGTCTATGATGTACGCATGTATCAGTGTGTGTAGGTCAGTTGCTAAACAAGTGCCAGAGGAGGCAGTTTTTCTTTACAAGGTTTTGCATTAAGAAAACCTGAAGCAGCATGAAAAAGGAACACCTGAGCAACACCTGGGATGAGGTTAGGATGATAATTGGCTAATGAGTCTGCTGTGCCTTTAAGGTGTCGAGCCATATCGCCTTCCCCCCGTTACTTCGCTTAAACCTGTAACAGAAACTTGACTGATGCTGCATGAAATCTAATCAGGTTTAGCTTTTGCTTCCTATGTAAAATGGTGCTCTTCAGTTTCCAACAAATCCTGGCAACAGAAATGATCCTACCAGTTTTTCTTGCGTTATAAAATATTTCAGCGACAAAGTGAAGCACCCAAATGGAGCGTTGGTTGGTAAATAAAGCAGTTTGTGAAGTGATGAGTGTAGTTAATGTGGCGGTACAATTACGGTCACATCTTGGCGACATTCTCTCTGACCAGGATGCAGTCCAGATCTGTGACCTTTATTAGAATCTGAACAGATTTTATGATTTTAGCATTTAAAAAATTATATTATAGAGCCAAGATTCAATTCAATTCAGTTTATTTATATTGCGCCAATTCACAACATGTGTCATCTCAAGGCACAAATTGATTCAAAGTTTTCCATCAAAGGAAAACCAGTTGATTGCATCGACTCATTGACTCGAAGGCAATCCCTCTAACCAAACATGTTTGTAGCAACAGTGGAGAGGAAAATTCCCTTTTAAGAGGAAGAAACCTCGAGCAGAACCAGGCTCATTGTGAGCGGCCATCTGCTGAGGCCGACTGGGGTAGTATGATTATTGTAGAATAGCTGAGTTCATGCTGATCTCCATCTAAGGTGGTTTTCATGATTTAGAAAAAATATATACTGTTTGGTATTTCCCCCCAAAAAATAGCGATTTCATTAATCTCCTAAAAAAACACAAACTAAAAAAAACAAAATTAAATAGACCATTTTATTATTTAGAGCTAAACTTTAGCTTCATAAGCCAGCTGTGGTATACAGCTGTATTTACAAACGAAGCTAACACTATAAATAGAACATGGCCGTACCTGCTCCCATTTTACTCACTGGATTGACTGTCAAAAAACTGGCTTGACTGCAGTTTATCGGTTATTTGTTTGTAGTCGTGCTGACCCCCGACACAGTGCCCCCCTGGACAAAGAGCCATATTGTCCATTGTAATTGCATTCTGCTGCATCCTCTTGTGGTAAATCAGCCCATTCTTAGTAGTTCAGGCCCTTCATTTTTGTTAAGCCATGATGTGAGAGGAGTAAAAGCTTAACAATTTGCTTTCCCAGAAAGGCTAATGTCCTTTGATGGCTGTTCTAAATGTGCCATCTCTTTCCAAACTGAATTTAATGCGTTACTGGTATGCATCACATGACGTATAAATGCAACCTTTCCCACAAAGTGGTTACCGTTATGGTTTATTTCTGGGGTAGCTGTTCAGAAGGAGCAAATGTATGGATGAGTTGCCCAAAAATGACCATAACTG
>NW_015150825.1:223049-225768 GCF_000732505.1 Cyprinodon variegatus
TTTTTTTTTTTTTTTTTTTTTTTTTTTTTTTTTTTTTTATTTTTTTTGCTGCTTTGACACATAATTCACACTAGATGGCAACGTCAATCCACCAATAAAATCTTAGTAAATAAGTCGGCAGATTACATGATGTGTAAAATAAAAAAATAACAGACAATTAGTATTTAATGCCAGTAAATACATTTAAGAAACACTTTTCAACATTTCAAAATTAAGTCACATTGATTAGGTAGAGGTTCAACCAATTTCCCCCAGAACTCTATTTAAACCATAACAATCTTTGGAACCTTTCTGTGCACCAGGATTTTTTATGGCTCTTTTCATTGACTTTTAACTGGAGGTTATTATTATTATTATTATTATTGTTATTATTATTGTTATTATTATTATTATTATTTATTTATTTATATATATTTATTTATTTATTTTTTTATCCAGCAGTTAAGTCTCTGATACCAATTAGGAGTTTCCTTGGCTGTGTGTTTGGGACTATAGTACTGCAAGGAAGACATGTGTCTTGTCCTACGATTCTTACCAAATATCCCAGGTGCAATTGTTCAAGTAATCTAACAGAAATATCTGGGTGGTATCTGTAAATATCATAGGATTTCCAGAGATAAAAAGACAGAACAGAAGGGACCAGATGTTTCTGTCAGTCGGCAAGAAATGTGCACAGCTGCACATTAAGAGAACAGTTTTTTATCTAAACTGCGAAAGCAAATGTTAACCAATGCTTAGGTTATTACGCAACTAACACATTACATTTCTTAAAGACATGAGTCGGGTGTTCTTTTGAGTTTTCAGTTTAGAAGTTGTGCAATAGGTAGGTATTTTTTTCAAAAATCCTTGGCTGCCTCCTTTTGGGCACGTTTTATAACTACAAGCACATGATACAATAAAAAACAATTCATTTATTTCGTTATTTTTGCAACCTGAGGTTGTAATTTTTTACTTTTTAAGAAAATAAATTGAAGCCACAATATAAAATATTTCAAGTTATCCATCCATCCATCCATCCATTATCTTACACGCTTGTCCCAATTGGGGTCGCGAGGGGTGCTGGTGCCTATCTCCAGCAGTCAATGGGCATGAGGCGGGGTACACCCTGGACAGGTCGCCAGTCCATCGCAGGGCTATTTCAAGTTAATGAAAACAATAAAATTTTTGCAGAGCTTAGTTTTATGGTATCAAATGGGTGTTTGTTAATCATCTAAAGGAGGAACACAACATTTAGAAAAATACTTAAGAGGCAGCATTGTGTATCTTTTAACAAATTAACTGGGGACATGAACCTTAAGCAAAGTCGGCTTGTGTTATAAGTAGGCTTTGCAATTACCTATTCCCCATTTGCTGAAATTGAATACTGACAGGAAAAACAGATAAATGTGCTAGTTGTGCATTGGAAAACTATACAGACTTTTGTAACATGATAATTACGTTTAAATAATTAAGGCTAACTTATAAGTTGTGCAAAGTGTTTAAGCTAAAGTCCTGATCAGGGCTTCATATAATCAGGAAAACTCTTAGTTTCATCACAAAAAACTCTTATATCAGGAAGGTCACTCCTGAAAGTATGTAGGATCAACTGTACTTTTTTTAATATCCAAATTATATATAGCTATATAATTAAAATTATATATGTAAAAACAGATTTATATATAAATCCAAGTGCTCAAAAGATATAAACATCTGCTTTATTGCCCAACAGATTTCGCCTCTACTTTCTTTTCTATATTTTATAACTTAATTCATCTGCATCACAGTTTCCCAAGGAGTCCAAAGGTAATGTCTGCAAACAATTTTTATTTTACTATCAAACCAAAGTGTCAGCATGGGACCACACTGACTTCCTCACCTTTTCAGATCAGCTTCTTTTCTTTTTTAGACAAAAAAAAAACTCTTTGAAAGTTGGTTGAATATCTTTTATTGGCTTCAAGCACATTTAAAAATAAAAATGAAAGAAAAAAACTAATAACTCTTCCAATGGTGTAGATTTCACATCTTTTAGCAACTGTCAACATTTTATTGTTCCACTGTGGTGTTACTACTGATGCACAATACAAAAAATTACCAAATGAGAAAGGATCAGCTCCTCTTTGGTTTGCAGCGTGGAGTTAAAAGAGTTAAAAGCTCTACATTCATAGTCTGAGGTGCAGCTTTGTGACAAAACCAGCTACACAATTAAGGGGGGGAGGAAATGCCTTTAAGATGAAATCCCTGGACTTTAGAGACGAGAAGAATCAGAGCAAAGGATTCTTTACGCCTCAGGACATTCAGCTGTGATAAAAACAAAAAGACACCAGTAAACAAAAGAATCTAAAAGCACTCATGGATTCAGTTTCTTTCTTTGTATGGTGATGAGTAACCTACCGTTCTTTGGCAGCATAACTATGTTTTCATCAAGGATGCCTGTGTCCTTAGAGAACTGCGTGAATTTCTGCTGCAGGTCAGCGTTGACGTCACTACTGCGGGCTACAGGTGAAATAGCAATTATGTTTTGTCTCAAAGGAATTCCTAGTTATGTCTTTTTAACAGGCCTGACCCTTCCTGGTGAGTAAAACTTACTGTAGAGCTTGTTGAGAACCTCTGACACACCTTCCTTTGTCTTGATAGTGTGGACCACGGCATAGTCATCATACACAACATCAACAAAGCGCATGTCGTTGTCGTTGTTCCAGGCTGAAAGGAGAAAAACATATTAAAACTTAGGATGAGTGCG
>NW_015150825.1:226558-227831 GCF_000732505.1 Cyprinodon variegatus
ACAACTGTTACACAATAGGCACGTGGGCGGAGAGGGGGGAGGCAAGTACTGTTTTTCAGTGATACCCCAGGAAAACTGACCTATCATGGCAAACGTTTGGTAAGAGCAGGAAAGCCAAAAAACAAAGCATCAGAGTTGCAAATGTTTTGGTCCCAGAATTCCAATTAAAAGTTTTACTATTACGACTTCACCGTTTTGCCTTTGTACATAAACATATAAACCTCTAAGTGTTGCATAATAGTCTGATATATTTGCAATCATTAATCTTACTTTAATTGATTTAAAATGTCACTCCAGGTCAAATGCTGCCTTGGCTAAAAGCTCATGTAAAGAGCAATCAGGATCAACCGTGGCTGTCCTGTATGCACAGTGTTATACATGAAATGCAGATTAGCTGTAAATGCATCAATTGCTGAAATGTGCTGAATCAGAGCCCCCTTTGTAAGGAGACTCTGCAGGCAACGACTTGCAATCAGCCTGTTATGTAACTCTCACACACACACACACCCCAACACATGCAGGAGTTGGGCTAAGGAAAATTTCTGAACACAAATTTGTAACAAACCCACAGATCCCTTCTGGGGATTCAAGCCTGGGTCTTATTTTCTCCAGCTCCCTGTTCTAAGTCTTCACTCGCACGCAGGAGCAAGCATAAAGTCACGCACCCTAAAGGTTGATAAGTATAACCAATCAAAGAATGATTGCAACACAATCAGATATAATGACAAAATCATAGAAACAATGAAATTCATTCAATTTTGTGTTTATTTGTGATTAATGGTTTAAAGGGTCTTCAAGTCTTGAGTGGGGGACTGAGCTCCGTGACTTCAGCACGTGGGGACACAGTCTGAAAAACAAGAAGCGACGCATAAGATTACGCAGGAGGTACGTCGACATCCTTAGCAGAAACAGCATGTTGGATAACTTGTTGACTGATTTGATTTCATAAGTTTAGTGGAGCACATGTGCATCCTGCAGAAGCAGCCTGACCGACCTAAAGATTTTAACCAAATCTGTGATTGTGTACATGTGATAGATACAGAAGGACTAAAAGAAAAAGAAATAACTTTACCCTAATAAAATATATTCAATAACGGTTTAAGCCGGGACAAGATCAAAGCTTTTTTTATATCCTATAGAATCACCCACTAGAGAATTACGCACTAGTTGGTTTAGCTTTCTTAATCGGTTACCTAAAGCAGCGGTCCCCAACCACCGGGCCGGGAACCGGTACCTGTCCGTCGGTCATTTGGTACCGGTCATTTGGTACCGG
>NW_015150825.1:228783-238648 GCF_000732505.1 Cyprinodon variegatus
TGTGTGTGTGTTTACTGTATATGGAGAACGGGAAGAGGTAGGCAAGGCCCATGCCGTGTTTTTCAGCAAGCTGTTCAAACTTAGTCAACATTGGCTCGGATAGATCGTCCACAGTTCTACCTGGAGGCCATCATACAAGCAATTATCTGCACTGTATCACCATAAATAAACAAGACATACACAAACTCTAGCTTCTCAACCTACTGTAGAGTTTTACTGTGATCTTCCCCTGTTTCTGATAGTACAACACTGCATAAGAGGTATAGTCTGTTTCTACAACCACGATGTCGGTGTTGAGTTCAGGACGAGTTCCTGGTGGGAGCAACAAAGATCAGAGTGGGTAAAAGTGGGTTGTGGAAACGTGACAAAGAGCAGAGCCGACCTTTAAGTGTTAGTTTCCCTGTGGTGGAAGTCAGATGGTACTGTTGCAATATCTCCCAGCACTGATGATTACTGAGAAGAGAAGACAAGAGAGCAGATTATGTGATTAATTTTTTAGCATTCCTTTATGAGAAATATATTACACAAAAGTATTTTCATGTGCTTGAAAGAAAACAGGGATTTATGACCCTGATATCAAAATAAGACATTTCCAAAAGTGCATTTTTCAGCTTATAAAAGGATAAAAAGCCGGGTCAGTTTGACCTGAGCTTTATGAAATGAAAAAGTAAAGCTGCTGGATTTAACTTCCTTCCTCCCTTTCCTTGTTTTTGAGGACACACAAACAAGTTTCGTTTTCAGATATTTGCACACTCAGATGACTTCATTATTTTCACAAATGCATTTATGGATTGGAAGTAATTGCATCCATACTTACTGTCTGGTTTTAGTACTAACTGAGAAAACTTGGTCAGAGGGACCTGTTATTGTCATGACAGTCGGCTCCACCTTGGTTCCATGTTTTATTAGGTGGGGACACTTGGAGGCTGCATTAAGGAGATACCATGTTCCTGTCATCTGTAACAGAAATTTAAAGTTACACAGAAAAGAAACAGACACATTTCCAGAACATAAGCCTGGTTTTTTGTTTTGTTTTCCCAGAACATTTTTGTTGGTGCATTTATTTTATAAAATTTGACCATCTTTGTCTTCATAGTTGCTATTATGTTAAGGAACTATTGAATCGATGCACAGCTCTGAGAAGGACAACCTTTTCCCACCCTAATTAGAAAGCTGGTTATAAAATGGGCACTGGACTGAGAAACTTTTCAGATCAATGATGGCAAAAAAATGTATAGCCTGTGGAAAATCTATGGTTGTTCGTTCTGTGAAGCATGTTTCTTTTTGCTGTTGCCAGGTACAATAAAAGGCTCGATTCACAATGCAAATAAATGACCTCAGCATCAAGAGAAGTAAGAGGAGCTGCATACACCAATTTGTTATGCCAGGTATTTTATTTATTGCAAAATGCATGTTAGAATTAAAAACATCAGTATTGCTATATGTTATGCATACAAACATGACAACAATATGATGCTGAAGGGCCGGTCCTCCAGACACTTCCAGCTATAGTGATGAAATATTACTTCAACCTATTTCACCTTGTTAGTTTTCCTTCACTATGAGACCAACTGCTCATTAAATTTTAGTTCATGTTTGTAGATTTGAGTAAATAAAGAAGAAGCTTTTCAAAGTCTAGATGAAATAAATCTAGATGTTTGCAGCAGAAGCTATGCTTATACAACTGGGTTGCAAATTTAATTTAAATGTAAAAAGTCCATAGTTGTGACTGAAAGAGAGTCAGAAATCTTGCTTATTTTACAAATTCTACAACAATCTTATGCTTATAGAATGTAAGGTCTGTCACCATCATAACGTGTGAAATGAAAGGAACGCTATTGTATAAAATGTGATCCATTTACCTTAGAAAAACTCCCTGTATTGCATCAGCACACCACTTACTCTGTTTCTCAACCTAGCCTTGAGTGACAAGCCCCAGAAGAATTATTACGCTAAAATATATGACAAGAAACCAATAGAATAAATTATTTATCTAGATTAATGTATTCAGGAAGAAGAGCACAAGTTTCAATATTTTTGAAGCGGTTTTACCATTTTAACGAATATAACCCTTGAGAACAGTTATGTCAGAGATCGTACTCTGATTGTCTTTTTTTAAGAAAAAAAATAAGAAAAAAAGCCTGCTGAGTTCGATTGATTGCCTTGTTTTACATGACCCACTTTTCCTAAGCCTAGCCTTTTTTGACTTTGTTTTGTAAAACAACTGAAAACAAGTGTGAAATAAGAGCCACTATCTGTGTGCAAAGGTCAGCAAACCACATGCAGAACTGTTTGCTGTGTGATCAAACAAAGTTCAACTCAGATGCCAATAATGTTAGGGCTCTGTTAATGCAAATCTGGGCATTAAACACATTCAATTTGCATGTTTCCCTAAAAATTTATGTTTACTAAATGATTTGATTTCATCGATGGGAAATGTGGCACATACTTATATAAATGCATTTTAATTGGCTGTGATCTGTAGGTAAGATCCATTTTGAATTGGAACTCTGCAAAATGAAAAAGGATCACAGATAATTGATTTCAGAGCTTGTTTTTAACCTTTATCTTGGGTAGATGTGCATGTTTTACATTACTAATCTATTTTTTTTTTAAATTGCAAAACTATCTACTTATTTCAGCAAAAATTTGGGAAGAAATCTGCTTATTTCATTTTTCTAAGGTCTCCACAGTTTGTTAGCTCGTGTAGACTACGTTTAGTTTGTAGTCTGCATTTATTCCTGTCTTACCTGATGGATGTCTATATTTTGAGCAGGTGGGGTTGCATCAGTGGGGTTGACCTTTGGTGTCTTTGGAGGGCGTCTTTGAGGTTTCGGTCGACTCTTGGCCCCTCCTACAGCCTCAGAGGGAACAAGGAGACAAAGGCACACCAGAACCACTAGAACCATCATGCAACGGCAGCCTTCAGTAATCCTGGAACCAACAATCACAGCCATAAGAAGCTATCTTCTATTCAAATCACTGATCTATCAATCCTTTATTTTAAAATCCTCTTCTGGTCTTTCTCCTGGAATCTCTTGTTCCCAATCTTTCTGTTGCCTGCTGTGGATCCCTTTTCAGTTTTTACTCAACCTCCAACACGCTCTCAGAAGATTTGGTCACAGGAATTTTTAGGGACATTGTGCAAAACAGGATAGTTCACCTAGTTAATCATTAACTGGTAGAGATGAGGTTTGAGTATTGTGGAGGGATTTTTTTTTGTACAACAGGGGGCAGCAGTAACTTTTAAGAACCGATTTTAAGGGGAAAATGACCAATATCAAAATATGTGTGAGAAACCTTTTAATGGTAACACAATATAATTATGAACAATGAAGACAAAACAGTAATTTTCATCAGATTAGTTTAAAATAAACAAAATTCATTTGACAAACAGTAAAAACGTATTTGCAGGGAGTTAATAGGGCATATTATGTATGTTTGTTTGTTTTTTTTTTTTATAAGAGGGTGGCTCTTGGACCTTTCTTTACTTTTATCATCCAATTCACCTCCAGTGTATAAGGCAGCCCATTTATTTGGATGAAATGCTGCAATCATAACCATCATTTCGACTCTTCCATGTCAGATACACCATTTTCTCTGGGTTTGAAAATCAAAGCTGCACTGTTTATGCAGAAGCGTTGTCCCGTTGGGTCTGGTCCGTCCTCAAACACATGGCCAAGGTGTGCGTCGCACTGTGTGACAAATATGCATTGAGCAAGATGTTTTCGACAGCATACAATGATGAGGTTAGCTTGGAAAACAACTCACATTTTTACAGAGGATCTCTGTCCCAGCGCTGCCCAGGCTGTTGTCAGGGCGACGAACAATGGAGGCATGGCTCTCGTCTCGCTCCCATGTACCATGAGCCTCTTTGAATGCAGGCCAGCCTGTCCCTGAGTCATACTTGGCTTCTGAACTACAAAAACAGGGAGCAAAAATACCAGAAATGTATGTTTGTTCTGTATCTTATGTTAGATTCTAATTTAAATACTTTTTTTTATTTACCTAAAGAGTGGAACATCACAGCAGACGCAGTGGTACATTCCCACTTCAAAATGGTTCAAGTAGATTCCACTAAAGGGCTAAACACACACAAACAGATCTTTTACCACCTCTATGCTCCAAAATAAGGGTTTTTTTAGTGAAGTGCACTAGCTGCTCCTCCACATTCTTGGATGATACAATATTTCAAATAAATCACAAGATAAATAAAATAAAAAAATCTGTCCAAAGACAGATGCAGTGGAGTATATGTTGAGAGCTCAGTAAAATGCATTCAATAAGAGGGAATGTGATCCATTCGATGACACAGTAACTTTATTTTTTACAGGAATGTCTCCCACGCTAACCACTAGCTTCAAATATCTATTACTCTTCAAAGTTAAATGCAAAACCTAGTGTTGGTTTCACTCATGATTTGGATGCATGTGGCTGGTGAATTTCTTCACAGCATCTTTGAGCTCAGTAGATGGTGTGAGATTGCTGTTTGAACGAGGGGAACGCTTCATCATCTCCATCCTCCCCAGCTGATAGCATTACTAAAAGCATTTTCTTCTCTGCAGCAAAGCTCTATTTTAGTAAAGAAATTTGCAGGTTCTGCAAAATTAAATACATGATGCATCAGCACAGCAAATGTCAATTTACATGGCTTAGCTTTTGACATTCTTCAAGGTTGAGGGTGTTCCTCAGTCTTGTTGTTTTATGCTTTAGAGTTCTCTCTACTTGAGTGTTGTGGTTAAAGGTTCCAGTGGGCAGGAGTGTGATTACAGATGGTGGTTCCATGCTGTATTCCCAAAGCGCACCGGCTCAATAGAAATATCCCAGGTACTTTGGGGGTACTTAGGTACTTGTAGTTTTTTGCAATGAAGCACCAGAAACATTAAATTACAATGAAATAAAATCTCACTTCAAATTTGACTGAAAAGTTGGCAGCAATGATTCCGGATGTTAATCAAACCTTGGAAACATGATTGGCAATGCTCAATGAGATAACTGGCGGGATTTAACTGTCAAAAAGGTCGGTGGTGAGGCAGACTGCTATTAGCAGTGCAAGCAACAAAGTTTGTACATTTTTGTCCTTTGAAACATGAGCACTTTCATCACAGGACTTTTTACAGTATGTAAAATACATAACAAAAATAAATGTATAAACTCCAATCCATAACATCACTCCAAATCATAATATAGTGTACGTGTGTAACATGTCAGACTGAAACTAAAGCACAGGTCAGTGCTATAATGGTGAGCAAAGTCCATATCTTTTGTCATCAGATAAAATATCTTAGTGTCACATTTGTACAATTTGTTAGGTATTTTATTTCATGGATTTATTCTGATTATTTTTTATTTATTTTTTTTCACAGACAAATATACTCACCTCCTCGGTTCCTTTCTCTCTTGTGACAAAATACTGCTCTGGTGTCAGTTTCTTTTGCCAGTCTGTAGTTTTGTTGTAACGTGTAAGAGACTGGAGGCCTGCATAAAAAGAGGAATGTAAATTATATATAGCTTTATAATATATTGAATCACAGTACCCATTCCTTTTAATCTAGCACCACACAAGCTATAAAAGAGGTGCAGGACGCAGCTGCAGAACAGCCAAAGGTCGGGCTCTTTACTACCTGGAGATGTGGAGAAACATCGGATGAATGAAGGGATCCTCCTCGGCTTTACCGCTGATCTGACAGCTGCATGTTGTTGAGAAACCACAACTAGGAGACGAGCGACCAAACGCGACATGTTTCCTCCCGCGGTGCCAAGTGTTGGTGCGTCCGGGTCCGGAGTCAAGTGCAGCGCAGATTATCAGCCCCGCTGCGGCGGATCTTTCATGCTGCAGCGAGTTCACGCTGGTCTTCCAGGTCAAAAATCCAACCAACACCTGAACAGGCCAATCTGGACTCACTTTACCTGCTTTTATTGCAGGGGGTTTGCGCAATGAATGCTTTAGTGCGGTAAGTATACATTCTGGGTGGATTTTTTTGTGAACGTTGAACACTGTAGGGTTGCCAACTCTTTAAAAGAAAAAAAAAAAAAAAAGGGACCCTTCCATCCTACCGACGATATGCATTTATTTTATTTTGTAAAAATTTAATTCAAACCTGAATTAAATTAGATTTATTAGTATGGGATAGTTCTCTTTTTTTAAGGGAAAGTTGGGGAGCCTAATCAAGAGGTGGCTTGTATTACTTTCTACATTCTGAATGTATGAGAGTCTATCTTATTATTTTTATTTTATTTTTTGCTGTAATTAAAAAGGTACATCAGTGTGAATACTTCATGCCAAAAAAAAAGGACACAAGAAGGTAAAACTTGTTTATTTTAGGATTTGGTTCTCTAGTCCAGTTAATGTTGTAAAAGTAAGTCAAACAGAACTGTTTGTGTTTACATGAAACTGTAATCTTATACTGCACTGCATCAGGTGTAAGGACTGTCAGTAAGGGTTCCAGGTGATGCATTAGGTCCACTTAAAAGAACCACTGCATTCTAGGCCTGATGTATTCACCATGAGAAAAAGTACAGTTGTTTTCAACTTGCAATCAGCAAAACATTGAAAGGATTAAGATGAGGTCAGTTAGGATGTTAATTCAGTGCCACAGTGGCGCTTCTAGAGCAAATTTACAGGGGGGCCAGGGTGGGGCCAATGTTTTTTTTATTGGGTAACCCAACAAAATAATGATAAAAAAAAAAGGACAAAAGCTCATCCTTATATTAAATGAACTATAGCGCCACATCTCTGGAATCCATATAAACTGTGATTCTAAGACTGAAGCTAAAAGTGCAACAACTTATTTTTAAAATGTTTTTATCCATCAGTGAAATAAACTGAACAAATAAATAAATAGTGTCATGGTCTTGGTTCTGTTAAGTTTTCTTTGTGTTTTCAGTTTCACATTAATTGATCTTTTTCTTTGTTTTATTGGTTTAATTCTTATGTTATTGTGTTTTCCGGATATATTTTTGCTACATTCACACTGCAGGCCTTGATGCTCAATTCCGACTTTTTTGCGAAATCCGATTTTTTTTTTTTTTTTTACGTTGCCGTTCACATTTCCAAATATATGCGACTTGCATGTGATCTCCTGTGTGAACTGCAGTCATACAACGCAAGTGTCCCACATGCGCAGTAGAGGACACAATAACATCACAGGCCAGCGTGCTCTGTGTTTACGGAAGTAAACATGGATGGTAGTGCCAGAGCGCATCTAGTGGTCTTTTCTGCTCTCCGCAGAATACTGCTCTCCGCATCATCATCTGCCATGATTGTTTTTTTTTCTTGCTGCTTCTGTGTTGCAAGGTGTATATTAGCGACCTTTGTCGGGTATTAATGACGTTCAGGTCGGATGAATCCGACCTGGCCGTTCAGACACAAGTCGCATTAGAAAAGATCAGATCCCTAACGGATTCAGAGCCACATAGCAAAGTGGCCTGGGTCAGATTGGAAAAAATCGGATCTGTGTTGTTCAGACTGCCATGAAAAGATCAGATCCAGGTCGCATATGGGCCAAACAAATCGGATTTGGGTCACTTCAGGCTGCAGTGTGAACATAGCCTTTGAGTTCTTAGGTTTTTTCTTTGTTGCCCTCTTGTGTTGGTCTCCTTTTTCCTGGCTTCTTTCTAGAAGTCTCTGTTCACACCTGCTCCCAATCAGTTTGTTAGTCCTTTGTTCAATCAGCCATAAATAATCTTCCTGTGCAGTTCCTCAATGCTGGTTTCTCGTCTTTCCCTGGCTCCTCATGCATATTTTCCCTTATGACTCCATGATTCTGGTTTGTTTGCATTTTTGTGTTGGATTTTTGGATTCCTGCTTCTGTTACCTGTTGTGAACACTCCATTAAAAGTACAAGAACTCACCTCTGCCTCCCTGCCTCTGCATTTGGGTCCTCAAAAACCTCAACCGAACCCTGAAAAAATAGTCTGAGGGACTTGTGCATATCACAATTTATCTATCATATGCTGTACTGACCCAGATATATAGGATGCCCCTGATTACACTGGAAAAAATAATGCAACTGCTTTGACATTTTCTTAATCATATTTAGTTACTTTAGCACATTTTATATGTCCTGCCCTGCTAACATGAAACAATTGTGTTAAAGTAACTGAATATGATTAAGTAAATACCAAAAAAGGTTACTTTATTTTTTTTCAGTGTATAAGATCATCCCCTCTTTCCAGGACCACTTTTTAGGAACAAAACAAAAAGACTAATAAACCAAATTTCTTTGGTTTAAAGAAACTATTTTATATTGAAGTGCTAAAATTTTATTGAAATAATATTGCATTGAAAGATTTGTGCAATTAAACAATAAAAAGTTTTTAAAAAACACAGTGACACATTTAATTGAATATCTTGCAACACTTAAACTCGAATGCAATCTGAACTTTGCTCAAGGAGCATCTCAAAAGCCTGCATGAGGCTTTTACTCACAGATGTCCTCTGCCTCGCTGGGCTCGCTGTCACTCTTACTCTCACCCAGCAGCTCTGCAATTTTTTGATAACTTTTCTTTTACTGTTCGCATTTTTCTAGCCTTTTTGAACAGGCCATCTTCTGACATTGCAATCTGTAATGATGTATTTCTTTGCTGCCTGACAGTTGTTTGATCTCTCCGTATGGAAGAAAACCAGTCTCATTGGAATCTGCCCTTTTTTGTACACTGATTTTTAAACACTGAATTTTTTTAACATCGAATTTAAATTTTTTTTACACATTGAAGTCCTTACACTACATTTATATCTGGTAAAAATTTGCCTGCAAACATTTAGCTGCAAAATATTCAACTGCAAATGTGTTGCCCTTTTGGTGAACTCAAGCCAAAGCAATCGACATTCGATTTAGGCTAGCAGCTTCTAGCCAATGCAAAAAAAAACCTCTGCAAGCATCCCTTTAAACACCTTTTCACCGAGCCAGCTGTTTGAAAAGGACATTTTTGCCATAGAAGAAGTAACTATTTTCTTACAACTGCATTCTGGTTGAAGATCAGCACACAAGCACCAAAATAAAATGGCATGTTTTGTCTTTCCTATTTGAAAAAAGCTGAAGTGTCATACATTTATTCCTCAGTGAAACAGACAATATTTGTTTTGGGTTTTTGTTTTTTTAAACAATCGGATTAAGGTGCACTAAAAATAATGTTTCAGTTACTGTATTACAGGGGGCAATAACTCTAGCACAAACAAATTTGCTCAGAACAAGTTTATTTCTTACTTTGCAATTTTTCTTACGACATTAAAATTCACTTTTTTTTACTAGACTTTTACTTTGAAAGTTCTCTACACATCTTTTCTAAAAAGACCCATTTTGTGTTGGAGATTACTGTATATGCAGAGGTGTCAAATAACAAGGTACAAATATTTCATTACCTTTCTTAAGATATTTTGGCTATCTATACTTTTCTCATGTAATTATTTTTTAGACAAATTTTTAATTTTACTCCTTATATTATCTGCAAGCATCTCTTATTTCTACTGCTTACATTTTAAAAATAGACTCTTTAAGTTGTTTTTCATTTAAGCTTATTCTCATCGTGGCGTGTTAGTATTTAAAAAAATAAATAAATAAAAACATTCTCTTTATGGTTGGAGTTGGTTTTGCACATAATTGTTTTTTCCATATACCAAAATAAACAGTTATTGAAGGTGATGCAAAGTTAAACCATACACTGCTACCATTGGTTATAAAAATAAGACAATTAAGTATAAATAATTTATCATACAAAATTGTAGAACAATGTTCCTTTAATAGGGCAGTGCAGTAACCAGTATGAGGTTTTAAGCATCTGCCATTAACATTTTTTGCTGTATTACTTTTAATTTTATACTTAAAGTAGTTTCAAAATGGTACCTTACACTTGTACCTGAGTA
>NW_015150825.1:239777-245249 GCF_000732505.1 Cyprinodon variegatus
AACTTTCCCTATCATCCCACATACGTATCCTTTTTAAAGGCTAAGACATAAACTAGTTGTGTGAGAACATTGGAGTTTTTAACTTTGAACTTTGTCCATTCAAACAGTTTTCAAAGCCTGCTGGAAACAAAAGCAAATGAGTTTTAAAATAACATTTTTTAAGTCCAGCAATATTTTAAAGACTTCAGCCTTCATCTCTACCCTGCCTGAAAGTTATCATTGTTACTATTTTGTCCAGCTCTTTGAGAGTAAGGACTGTTGGACTCTCTTAGTTTTTATTTAGTTTATATGGAATCATTTAATTAACCTAAGATCTAGCATCCTAAAGAATTACCTAGATTAGGAAATGCTGCTTGTTTTTAATGTTGTTGATTCTCATATCGGGAGTTCTGTGTTTTTGTAAACAAACCTTCCCAGCATCATAGAAGTCACTCGTAATAATGTCAGTGGATGCAAAATGTCTCATCAGGCTGTATTTAACAGGCAAGTTGGAGTTCAGCAGGCTGATCATTGCAACTTGCTGAAATTGGTTCAATGCTTAACTGACTGGTTGATTTCCTGTAGAATGAAAAGGCCTGAGACACAGAGGAAGACATGCTCTGAAGAATGATCATGCATGCCGCAAAGAACATAGAAATAAATACTGAGCAAAATCTTTGTTTCCTTCTTGTGTAAAAGACTAATATATTGTTCTATGCCACCATCTGCTGGCTGGTTGAAAAACTACAATTCTGAAAACAATCAATTAGAGTGTTCAGAATCAGAAATACTTTAATAATCCCAGAGGGAAATTACTTCGTTGTACTGTGATTAAATAATGGCTTCAGCTTACTGCACTTTAACAAATAAATAGTTTTTATTATAACTACATTTGATTGCTTTATATGTATCTCAGTGTTTTACCGAAGTGTACACAGCTTCTCTGCACAAGAAATGTTCCCAATGCAAACATTCACTTCAAAACATGCATTTTGTAGCAACTCCTTGTCATTTTACATGCTGTTAGATTTTAAGCAAAAGACTTTAATAATTACTTGTAAGTAATACAATGCATTGAGCTTTATGAAATAAAAGGAAAATTATACATCTTTGTCAAATTGGATGGACAATGTGAGAGAACAGCCAGTTCTAATTTGATTTACTTATGAACTTTGACTGAACTCCTCTTACATATAAATGTGCTTTGCTCTAAATAATTTCAGTGCAGCTTCAGTTTAGCGGAACATTTAGGGGCATTGTCCAGCTGAAAGATAAACTTCCAGCCTAATCTTTACAGTTTGATTATTCCAATGAGGCCCTCTAAAAACTCTGACCAGCTCTATTATCTCACATGACTCAAAGCAGACTCAAAGCTTGATGCAGTCACCACAATATCTGGGGATTAAATGAACAGGGTGATATAATTTGTAGTTTACCACCATACATAGCATTTAGTGTGTAGGAAAAGCTTTACCTTTTTGTTTAGCAAACAGCAAAATTTAGCTACTTCATTAGGTTTTTCAGCAATAGACTAGATTTGTGTGCTTTATGGACTTTGTGCACAAATAATAGTTGCCTTGTCAACCACATGAACATGGAGTCATTAAAACACCTCTAGAGTTACCACTGGCCCTTTGAGTGTTGGCATGAGTACTTTGCAAGACATTGTGTTTAGTTGTTAGATGAAAATTCCAGACATTCAGTCATTAATTTTCTGTCTTGATATAAAAAGAAAATATGATGATTGGTTAGACAAACTCTTTTCTTTGCATCCTTGTCAGAGGCCAGCACTGCCACACACAGTGCTGTGTTGACAAGAACCTGTGCATCTTTGCACTTTAAGCCTTCTACCAGAGCCTGTATGCCTCCAGGAGATCGAATGCTGGACTGGATCATTTCGTGTTTTTCCATGTTACAAAGAGTGGCAGTAGAGTTGGCCACTGTCCTTGCAGAGTTTACAGCTTCTGGACGAGAACCTCATGGCCCCTGCGTCATACACCGCAATGGAAGATACCACGTTAGTAGATGGGGGGTTGCATTGCAAGCGCTGGAATCTTATCTAGTGTAGGAGGCACTGCAGTGTGCATGTTAACATTCCTCCAGTGCATTATGTATATGTGGCATGTGTCTCATTCAGGTAGATTGTACAGACATGTAAATACAGTAAAATATAGGATGGTAACAGAAGGATAGGGAGGAAAAAATAAAACTATTTCATGTGCCAGAGATGATGGATGGTGCAGCTGGGTTTTATTTATTTTTTGGTTTGTTTTGTTTTTAGGAGAACAGATGTAATAAAGGTATAATGCAGAGAGTGAAAGACACAAGATATTATAAGACAGATTGCACGAGAAACAAAGACATATGACGGATTATAAAAGTGCCTAAAAACCAAAAGATGAATCTAAAACCAATTGTACCTCTAAAGGTCTTTTACCTCATTGTTTTGCAAACTATACTTATTCCTTAAATATTTGTTTCCAGTTTTATTACATCAACTTATTTTCAATGCTGTTTATGGACAACGGTTTTAAAAAGAGTTCTTAAGACAAATTACACTTTTTAAATAGCAAAAAAAATATTTTTGTTTGCAGAACTGTCTGTTGATGGAGTCTAACACTTTGCTTACTTTTACATTAGAATAAAAGCTTACAGGTTTTATAATTCAGCATCATTTTTGTGAGATGTTGCATGTAACAGTTTTTCAAGAACAGAATTGTGGTCTCCTAAGAGCCTGAGATTTAATGTATGCAACCTTATTCCTTGTTTAATCTTCACTTAAATGCATTAAAAATGTAAGGTTTTAAAGGAAGGGCTGCTCAGTGGAACAGTGGGTAGCACTGCTGTCTTGCAGCAAGAAGGTTGCGGGTCGATTCCCGACCCGGGGTCTTTCTGCAGGGAGTTTGCAGGATCTCCCTGAGCATGCATGGGTTCTCTCTGGGTACTCCAGCTTCCTCCCACAGTCAAAAAACATGACTGTTAGGTTAATTGGCTTCTCAAAATTCTCCTTAGGTGTGAGTTTGTTTGTGAATGGTTGTTTGTCCTGTTTGTCTCTGTGTTGCCCTGCAATGGATTGGCAACCTGTCCAGGGTGTACCCTGCCTCTTGCCCATAGACAGCTGGAGATAGGCACCAGCACCCCTTGCGACCCCACCTGGAATTAAGCATGTCAGAAAATGGATGGATGGATGGTTTTAAAGGATGTTTGTGACTCACAGTGCATTGGAGGTGTTGTTAGGTGTCAGTCTTGAGAAAGCCTGGGTCACTGCCTCTCTTATCTCCAAGTTTTCACTATTGCACCACCAGAGGGACACCACCTGAAACACACCAGCTGCACTGTTTATTCCTCTGCTGTTATGACCCAGTGAATATACATCTCTATATGTCTTGCTTACCCAAGTCTCTGAAGTTGTCTTTGGTGGCTGGGTAGAAGCACATGGCAGCCATAGCCTAACAGGCAGCAGCTCTCACACTGTCGTCAACCACAGACAGAAGCTCTACCTACATACTCTCTACATCCTGCTCATGGAGAACATTCAAGCTTTCAGCTGTATGTTCACAGACAGCCAGGCAAACACCAACAAAACAAATCAGCAACTACTATAAATGCACCCTAACTTTCCTTTAACATTCTACAGATGACATGAAGGGAATTGTTTTAAAATTAATTTTTTTTCAACGTCGTTACAGCTGCCCTGCTGAGGCATTTTAAAACAGTGGATGGGATTCTAGGTGTGTTGGGCTTTTTGACAAAGTCCCTCAGCCTTTCAAGCTTCTCAAGACCAGCTGCAGAGTGAACCATGATCAGCTGATCATTCAACTTCCACTTTACTTCCTCCTATTTCAGTAGCCTCTTCAGCAAAACTAGATGAAGATACTAAAGGGAAGTGGTGGCCTAGGGGTTAGGCCATAGGGCTTTGAATCCTGAGATCGGAAGTTTGATCCCCCACTCCCCCAGACTGCCACTCTGGCTCCCTGAGCAAGACCCTTAACCCCACACTGCTCCCTGGGCGCTGCACAATGGCAGCCCACTGCTCCCCAAAGGGATGGGTTAAATGCAGAGATAAATTTCTCCAATGTGAGATCAATAATGTTCAATTTATTAAGAACATATTTTTCATACAATTGCTGTCTTTAGAAAAAAAAAAAGGGATTCCAACCCCACAGGTCAATGCCTTTCCCTACAGCTGCATCTAAACGATCAACAATAAGTAGTGGAAAACTTTGATGTGAAAAAAAAAATGTGTGTTTTTAAACATTTTACCAAAAAAAATGTAAAAAGTGTGAAAAGTATTTTTATTTAACAACCCCTTACTTCTAACAAGTAAGTAATTTATCCCATTATTATTATTTTTAGTAGTAGTAGTAGTGGAAATTTGTAAAAAAGGATTTAAAAAGAAATAGTGATTTGGTTTAATCTCCTCGAAAACTTGAATCCAGAACATGGGTGGTTCTAGACAGGGGCCAAACAGGGGCCTTTGCAACTGAAGAGCAGGTCCTGGCCCCTGTTATGGCCCCTGCACTGAAAACAAAAAGTAATAACTAAAAATAAAGTTAAGTGCAAATATAATTAGATACATTTTTCTTGTAATAGGTGTATTTTCTCTTGATTTGGGCAGGTAAGTCAAACAAATCGCCAATGGAACAAGATATACATTTAAAATAAGAGAAAAAAGTCCATTATCTTCTTTCAAGAACATAATATTAATATTCTTTTTTAGAGCAAAAGTACTTCTTCCTTTGGTAAATCATTATAATTATCTGTTCAAATTCAGGACAAATAATTTTATTTTAAGAAATGTATTTATTTAGATCAGTTTTTGTAATACTAAATAAATGTATTATGATGATATTTGCTGGCAGAGGAGACAGTAACTGATTCATCCTTTGGGCCATGCATAATATTATACCTTTACAATTTAATTTAACAACTGTTTTGAAATTACAGTCAGATTTGAGCTTAAGTTATAGACTCACAATTTTTTACTGTTAGATCAGAAAACTGTAGCCGTAGCTTTGTGGCTCACTTAACATGCTAAATCAAATGCTACTTTTTGTTGTTGTTGTTTGCTTTTTTTCTGTGTGTTTGATATTCTTTTTTTCCGTGGCCCCATCGCAAAGCACTGGCCCCACCATGGGTCCCCACTATGTAAATGCCATCTTGAACCGCCACTGATCCAGAAGTAAGACGGAACAATTTAGATCAAAACGTAATGTATAGCAAGATTTAAGGCCAGTGCTCACAAACTCTTTCATTAATCTGATTGGTGGGAAAAAAACAGTCTCTAGATATAAAGAAATACCCCCAAAACCTGATGATCTGACTCAGTGGAAAGCAGCCATTATAGGGTATAGGTTTGGAGAAGGGTGTATGAAATTCTTTTCTTTTCTTTTTTTTCTTTTTTTGTAGTTGTTGACAGACATGTATGTGTGTGTATATATATATATATATATATATATATATATATATATATATATATATATATATATATAT
>NW_015150825.1:245281-247124 GCF_000732505.1 Cyprinodon variegatus
TGAGAAATGTGCACTACTTTGTGTTGGTCTGCCTTCTTTTTCCCAATATAATACATTGAGGTTTTAAATGATTAAAGTAGTTTAAGTGGTGTGAGTACGTTGCAAACTTCTTTATATTCATCTTATTGTAGAGAAGATTCATGAGCTTCTCAAATCCCTGCTCCTTCGTAAATGTTAGCTGTGTATCCTTATCAAGTGTGACATTTTAGCATCTTTAAAGCCAAATGTGGGATGACAGGAAAGTCTGATTTAAGCAGCTATAGAAGCGAGAGGATACCACCTAACTCATGCACATTGCGGCTTTTGTAGTCCTTTATTCACCCAAATCACAATTGTTACAACTGGGTTGAAAAATATTACAGTCACATGTTTGGTTGTGTTTTAAATGTTTATGAATGTTGACATAACTTCAAAATGAAAAGGCTTACTGCAGAATAAGTCCTGTGATTTTCTCTAAGCATATGAGTCACCTTAACTAGGTTGAAGATGATCTCTAGTGAGTTCTTTGTGACATCTGGGTCTGGCCTGGTTAGGAGTTTGATTATAGTTGGCATAACATTGTTGTTGTAGATCTGGACTTTGGGAGTGAGATACACTGACAGAGAGGCAAGACACAGTGTTGCAAACTCATGGACAACCACGTCCTCTGGAGAAGAGAGGATGTTTGTTGCGTTTTTTTTCCATGTAAGAAATTATACATTTATTGTCAAAATCTACAATTTATATTTACATTTATGTTCACAAAAATTAGGCAAATATTTGGTAACCATAATAACTTACCTTCAGGTTTTTGTATAATCTCATTGAGTTTTTTTAGGGCATTGCTAACTTCACCTTTAAGAATAAAAACAGGTCAAGAAATAGTAATTTAAAGTGAAAAAAATCCTTTAAAATACCTAAGCTCTTTAAAGACAGCTACCTATACAGAATTTTTACAGGAAAATAAATAGTTAAAGCCATCAAAGTTAATTTCACTGTTTGCTATCATATGGATAATTAGATAGAATGCACCATTGGTGGCCATAATACTCGTGGCCATGAAGGCATTGCGCCTGATCATTCTGTTGCTGTGATTAATAAGCCTGCAGAGAGGCTCCAGGGCCCCTACTCCCTGCAAAGAAACTGTCATCTCACCTCCTAACAATAGGGGGAGACAGTGAGCAGGAGAGATTTAGCAGAACTCTGAATGAGGTAAAAATAAATAAATAAATATCTCTACATCAACATTGCAGAGCATTGTAACATTATTTAAACAAAGGAAAAACCTATAACATCTACCTTTACTGGCAAATCTATTGTTTGCCTCCAATGCTTTTGTCAGAATGTCTTCCTCTTGGGATTTAAAAGCAACACCACCGTTGCTGTGGTTTTACTCTCAAAAGACAGGGGCTCAAACTGAGCAACAGGAGAGAAAGTTATAATTATGATTAGAACAAAAGCAAACACACATAATATGCAGAAGTAGAGCAATATGGTGGCACTATTGCAAATAAAGTGTAAAATTTGTTGGCATAAATTAATCTTTACAAACAGAAGCATACACTTTAACATAACATTTTATCTAAACAAACAACCCCAGCTAATTTTTTTTTTCTTTTTCTTTTTTTTTTTTTTTTGTGAAGCATTTTCGATCCTCGAAGTTTTGGTGGTTTTGTAAAGCCTGGGGTGAAATAAATAAAATAAATACAGACTTCAGTTTCTCTGAGAATTCTTTAAAAGATGTTTGAATGTGGACAAAATGTTGATAATGAAATGAAGGATTTATTGCTGCAGTTGAATCACAGGAGGAAGGAAGGAAGGAAGGAAGGAAGGAAGGAAGGAAGGAAGGAAGGAAGGAAGGAAG
>NW_015150825.1:247134-272425 GCF_000732505.1 Cyprinodon variegatus
ATGACTAGGGCTTTGATTCTTTAGGATTCCCACGATTCGATTTAGAATCGGTTCTAAGGGTCACAATTCAATTCTTTTTCCGATTCTTTTAAATCTAAACGATTCGATTCAGAAACGAGTAATTTACGATTCGAAGGATCTATTCCAGTCTGCTGGCATGAAAGAAGAGTACATTTATAAAGACTTAATAATTGTGAATGTTTTATTTACCTATTGCAATAATGTAAACACAGAAAGGTAAATTCTGTTGAAGACCTCTGCTCTAGTTAATAATGATCATCACACCTACTGGGTTCCAACGCAGTTTAAAAACAAAACAAAAACATATTTACATATTTTAGAGGTTGGGTTAAGTGTGGAAAAATAAAATGTGTATGGAAAAATATTTGTATTTTAATTGTTTATTTTAAAGTCTTTATAAATGTACTCTTCTTTCATGCCAGCAGACTGGAATAGATCCTTTGAATCGTAAATTACTCGTTTCTGAATCGAATCGTTTAGATTTAAAAGAATCGGAAAAAGAATTGAATTGTGACCCTTAGAACCGATTCTAAATCGAATCGTGGGAATCCCAAAGAATCAAAGCCCTAGTCATCAAGGGCGGAGCTAGATTGGGGTCCAGGGGTGGCCACCCCTGTCGCCACCCCTACCATTTATTTCCTTCTAATACAGACGGTGGCAGCAGTAATACTCTCAAGTGGAATATTCTAAGCATTTTATTTTTTTGTGGTTAATTATGCACATCAGTATACTAACATTAAAGATAAGTACAGAATTCATGCTCTTTTCAGAACTACATTTTGTGTTATATATGGGGTAAAATGATAAAAATAAAGTCTCTTTAAGTCATCTAGGAGTCTTCCGGGAAATAATAGATAAATAGCTATTTTAATGAAAACTTATTAAATAATCAATTTATGTTGGTAAAGGTACTTGTAAATATCAATATTATGCAGAATGAGTATCGATAAAAGTAGGTAATGACAATGGAAAAAGTGTTCGCCCCAGAACTCAAACCTGAAAGAGTTTTATCCACTATACCTTTTATTTAGAAAGCACGGATGTTTAAATATATACGTCTATATGTTAGCAAAGGCTGTAGGAAAGTAAAGTTTGTCTTTATTTTTTAAAATGTAGATTTTTTGCTTGTTAATTTCCCTTGTAGGACAGTGTAGATTGACCCTGAGGTTCTGGAGCCTATCCGCTATCGGCCACCCCGCAGTGTACATTGGTTATTGCCTGGCCACCCTTATAAAAATTTCCTGGCTACGCCTCTGCTTGTCATTGGCCTGGAAAACGATGAAGTCCCCTGACCTGGAGCGTATTCACATGCATAAAATCTATAGAGGTATTTTTTCGGTTAAAAAGGGTTGACCTGACCCGCGCAGGAAACAGAGAGGCCGGTCTTTAAATGTGCTGCTATGAACAGCGACTCATAAAACAAATGAGGACTAAACTGCATCAGCACATTTCCAGAGCTACTGACACAGCAGAGTGCCAGTGGAAACAGCGTAGTATGCACCAGAAAACCAAATGACCTCTAAAGACATTACCTCTATAGTAGCTGGGGACATTAACGCGCTGCTTCCTGAAAAAAATAGAGCCTGTGATTAATCTCATCGAAAGCAAAGCATTACAGGGATGCCCGGTGGGGATGTTGCTCATACATCACTATTACAACCGATTTTTAAAAGGAAATAGCTCCATTTAATCCTTAATTCATATTTAGTAGAGTATAAGTATTAAGTCAGGGGCTTGGCTGTGTGTGTGGAGGGAAGGAGGGAGGTGCGGCGAATCAGCGCAGCGTCAGACATTGCGCGGCTCGGACTGTCACCTCCCATCCGTCGAGCTGTCATTTGACAGCAGCACACATGAACACCAGCGCTGCGGAGTTAGGAGCTGACCTCCAGTGGACGTTAGTGGTCTTATTATCTGCTGCTGGGTGTTTTTACGTCGAACGGGGTATGGGCACTGACAGGATACGCCCCTGTCATATCTACGGACTAAACGCGTAGGAGGACTGTTGGAAGCTGGCTAGCAGTAGCTCCGGTTAGCTCACAGGCTAACGGTAGCCGAAGCGGCTGTGAGCGACTGAGCCTGCCTCTGCTTCGTACCGTCTTATGGCCGAGGAACGTCGGAGGGGTTCTAGCTGTTTGTCTGGTAATACGTTTCGCATCATTCGGTTGTCATTTTAATATTTTCTTCTGGGAGGGAGGTGGGCGGGGGGGTGACCCTTCTCTTATTCGGCGCTTCCAACGGGAATATATCCGCTTCCTCCCGCTGTCATTGTTTATTTTTGTATTACTATTATTTTATAAATTTAACCGTTGGTCTGTTTGACGAGCTATGCTAACGCCAGCTCTGTGAGCGAGAGGAGGAAGGCATCGATGTGAGGCTGAAAGGAGGCGGTTTTAGGTGCGGGAGAGCAACATTGTTAGCTTATTAGTTTCTCACCCCCTTCCTAGATAGATAACATTAACCGACTTGGTGCATTCTGTTGGGTTAGGAGACTAAATGAATAGTAATAACCCGACTACATCGTGAGGCCACGGTGCCAGCTTCAAGGGGAGACGCTGATCTACACATCATCAGTTGCACAGACTGCAGCAGCGGGCAGTTTGCTGGAAACATGGCTTCGGCGGCCAGCATCGCCGCATCTATTGCGAGCAAAACGAAGACGAAGAAGAAACACTTCGTGGCTCAGAAAGTGAAGCTGTTTCGTGCCAGCGACCCTCTCCTCAGCGTACTCATGTGGGGAGTCAATCACTCGGTAAGTCACATCTTCCTAATGAGGATCCACTGAATGCAAAAAAAAAAAAGTGTGATGACATATGTCTGAGGTTTTGATATTCTGTCAATCTAAACGTGTAAATAAAACATTAGCATCAGCCTTTGGCTTCCTGTTGTGCACATATAGGATAAGCTTATATGGTTCTGTGTCTCATCCAAGGCAGCTTATCTCTGATTTCCTCGTCTTCCTTTTGCTGAACTGTGAACCAGTATCTGTCAGTCAGAAAGCATGCATACGTTTAGCATCATGCATGGACGAATGGAGTAAAGGCGTGTGAGGTCTTTGACATTTATTTTTTATGATGCATTTAATGCAGTTTTACTGCTTCTTATAATCAGTGGAGGCTGTTTTGGGAATTGCTCCCTGGGTAGGCTGCTCTTTCTGCACACTCCTTCCTCTTGCAGAAGCACACATCCACTTCCCCAACTAAAGCCTGTTCTCTAAAAAAAAAACTGACTTTGTTCTGTGTCAGGTGACAGATTCAAAGAAACGTTAAAATGCTAGATAGATGAGAAACATAGCCATGAACTAATAGAATAAATAAGAAATTCTAAGCAATTTCAGGTTTAACCACTCCAGTTTTACACATTTTGAAATGGAGTTGATCAAGTGCAGTTCACATTTCCTAAAGGAAAAAAAAAAACAACAACACAAAACCGTTAAACAAAAACAACAAAAAAACAAAACTGTTAAACCTTTCAGCTTAAAGTGATGATATGAATCATACAGAAACTTTAGAGCCATCAGTTGCCAGTGGCGTGCTGCAATACTTCCTCACTTTGCTTACTGTGCTCAAGACCTACTGACTGACATTGCAAATTGTTAAAACAAAGTTCATTGTAAAGGAGAACTGACTAAATGTATTCCTTTTTTTCCCCCTGAGTGACAGAGGTGCCTCATAGGTTATCCCAGCACACTCAACTACATCATACGTCATATTAAAACAAATAATACATCATACGTTATATTAAAACATAAGGAGATATTTTTGTGGCTTTTTCAATATGCCCAAAATAGGCAGCTTAGCTCACTTTTAAAACATGCTGATTTGCTTACATTCTTGATGAGTTAAAAAAAGATCCTGACCTACTTCATAGATGTTCATTCTTGTCATGATACTAATTTGGTGCTCAGTGCTATTCATATCAAGCTTTGTAACTATTTTTGTTTTTAATTTATAAGTGTTGCTGTTATACCAAACCTCTTTGGAAACTGGGAAGTGAGTGCAATGCTTCCGACATAAAGGCTGAAGCAATGCATTGGGGTGCGACTATAGATGCAGCCGCGATTGCGATACAGTAATGTATCATGCCAACAAAAAACGCTGCAAAGCACTGACTTCTAATTGTGCTATTTTTCTTAAAGAAATGTCCAAAAGAAGGGGCAAGTTTGATCTCTATGATTTCCTAGGTATGGATTCTAAACCTAATTTGGCCTACTTTGAAAAAAAGCAGGCCCTGTGATGAAGAATTCAAAAAGGGGTTATTATGTTTATTTTGCTATAATCATTAGCTTTGTAGTCGCCATCATCTAAATGGGAGATTAAAGTAATATAAATAAATGTCTTGTATCTACAGGTTTTCAGAAGAATAACTAAGCTACACCCTTTTTTTTTCTTTAAGAATTATCATCCCGCTGCTACAGCAAGCAGTGACATTTCACACATCAACTGGCCTAATTTGCTTATTCTACGATGTAGCGTACACCTCAGTGAAAATGCAAAGTACAAAACGTCAAATGATGCTTTTTTTTGTTTCAGCTTCTTTAAAACAAGCTGTGGGATGTTTTAAGCTCTGGGTGTTTTTTTTTTTTTTACCTTTCAAAAGCCTCCAATTACACTTCACTTCACTTTATGCACTTCCTCTTTAACAGTAGGAGTTGCGCAGTATGTGAATAGAATGGAAAGTGGTTATTTTCACTACCCGATCCGTCCTGGAATCACGATCTATACCAGCAGCTCATTTGGCACAACCAGATGTTTATCTGGATTTAAATAAATAATTTGTTATGGTACTAAAATTACTTATTTCTATCCTTAACTCACCGAAGAATGCTAATGCACATCTTTAAAAAATCTTTTATGACTTTTCAGAGACAGATTTGATGATTTTTACATTTTCTCCATTAAACTGCTTGTCTGACATCATCAGGCATGTTTAGAGCAGTCCGGCCAAATATGATTAAACCATGTTTATCTGCATTTAAGTTGTTTCTTTCTTTCTTAAAAAGACTACATTTATGTTTAATTCCAAAGCTGAAAAAGTTTGATCCCGGAAGTAGCGCAGGATCCCATTTCCGTTGCAAATCGGGCAGGGACGAGTGATAAAACAGAAAAGATTTTAAGCCATTTATTTTCTCAGGAAATACATTATTAATCTGTATTAACACATTATAGTTTAGTATTTTTTTGACAAAATAAAATCGAGGGCGACCCGGATGTATATCTGGTTCCGCATGTGTCAATAAGCGGATGGTGCGGATCATGCTTGCAGGACGGATCGTGTAGCGTTTTGAATTTATTTTGGTTATTTTTCTTAATAGATTTTTAAAAAGATAATTTATTTATTTATTCATTTATTTAGAACAGGAGTTAGAAATACAAATGGAAATTAAATATAGGCAACAAGTCACAGATGGTTCAAAAAACAAGATTCTCTATACATCATTAAACATGTGTATAAATGCCTGAAAATGAGTGGGAAGAAGTCAAACTTATCTAGCCCCAGCGCCATCAATGAACCTAATTGTTATTACTTCTTAATGTTTAAAGTCATTCAGTTTATGTAGTAAAAAAGGACCGACCTTTTAAAATCTTTTGTAGTTTTTTTTTGTTGCTTTTTTTTTAAAAACTGTAACCTCTAATTAAAATGTCCACAGAAAATAATTAAGTTTAAGAAAACAAGCTGAGCTTACAAGCTGGAATTTTCCAACAAGGTGTATATCAGAGAACTCTGTTTAAGTCTTCATGGACCATGCCATGGATTTTAAAAGGTAACCACACAAAGACAGTCTTGTTTATTAAATCCTTCTGGATATGTAATCCTATAATTACACTTCTGTAAACATTAAAGAGCATCCTTAACATGGAATAAAGCTTTCCAGTACCCTTTCTTTTGGTAAAACTAGATGCCTCTTTTTTTTTCTATAAAATCAATTTGTTCCACAAATTCTTACTTGGAATCAAAGCAGGGGCTTAAAGATGCAGTGTTAGGGTTACACATGGGTTTGGATTACACATCCTCAAAATAGCTTGATGTATGTAAAGCCAGGAGCTCTAAAGATTCAGGTGTAGTTCTTTATCTAAGCTGTAGTCTGCTTGGATTACTGTCCACCTGGCCATGACATTAAGCCTGGAAGCAAAGTAAGGTTCAAAGAAGGTTTGCCTCCTTACAGCTTTGTAATGCTCATTATTAGTTCACTGTTAAATGTTTATTCTTTGAGAAAGCAAATATTTGATTTGATTTTTCTCTGTCGAAACGCTTTAGATATTTTTCGTTTGCGCTATTAAAATCACAGTCTTTAAAAGTAAATATATTTTGCTGCGTTGTATAGGAACTGTGTTAAAGAGGCACACGTTTGGAGAGCGTGCATGTTGAAACTGTTCTCTTGGATTGCATATCAGGGAGCAGGGGATCAGCCGGCACATTTTCTTCTCATGCCTTTAGGCTACCTCTCCTGCTGTTTTCCTTTTGAGCGCATGACTTGCTTTCTTAAAAAAAAAAAGTCGTTCTGAATTAGATCACCAGATTCAACCACCGGCGTAAGGTGCAAAGGCTAATGAAGGCATTATAGTAGGGTCAATACAAAAAAAAAAGATTTTAAAAGTCCCTCCGTGTATGTAAATATAACAGGACACTGCAATGGAACAATTTAAGGGTGAGGCTTGAGAATGCAGCCAGATTGCAGCAACATGCAAATACACGCAATGATGTGCTGGTTCTACGAATGCAACCCCCACCCTCAAATCCAACCGGCCTATCAGCCAAAATCACTTGCCAAAAGCAGTTGAGTAAGTGAAACCACACAGACCTCTTTTAGACCAACAAACCAAAGTGGACGTTTGTAATTGTTGTGTCATCAGAGAAAACCAAGATCAGTTTTAGCCTCTGTTTCTACTGTCTTTTTTTTTTTTTGTTCCTGACTTTGCAGTTATGCTTATGCTCTCACAGATTACCCAAGAATAATTAAGATTTTTAAATGAAGTTTAGTTCAGACTCAAATATTGCACGTTAAATTTAGAATAGCTACATTTGGCTTGTGTGAAATGTGGATAAATTTTATTCTAGACAATAATGGTTTACCATATCTAAGCACATGCTTTTGTTGATAAATTACAAATTATTTCTATGTATTTCATATTGAAAGTTTTTCTTCCCCATTTTTAGTTTTTGGATGTTTTCTTTTTTTGTTTAAGTTTTTATTTTGTCTTTTTTTCAGCTGAATGATTTTCCGGCTAATCAGCAGATTTTCTTTTGCCTAAGCTTGTCTTGCTGATACACTCTTCTCTTCATTTCTCTTCCATTCTTTTTTCTCTCTATCCTAATCGAGGAAGCTCAATCGTAATCTTTGTATTACATGGAGGTTGCTATAAATATCTTCAGGAGTGACTCACTGCTAAGATGTCTGCTGATTCTGGGTAAAGGAAAACAAAAAAAAGGTGTCATCTCACCTCCTGGTACCCAGAGTGAAAGAGTGAAACACATCTAGGCCTTTTCTGAATTTATTTTTAGTCTTGGAGCAAAAATGATAATTTTAGAATGCTGTTGTTCTTAATGATTTCTTTCATTTTGATTAAATAAGAGAACAATATAATGTCCTGCCCTACTCCCACGCATACCTATAGATGGATCATGGTCCATAAGAAACGCAAATGTTTGGTTGCTGCCTGATGCATTAGTCGCCACGGAGTTAGGGCTGGGCGATATGACCTCAAATCAATATCACGATAATTTGGGCAGTACGGCCATACATTGTACGCCCTTTTCTAAAAACTGTATGCCCTATTTTTGGGATGTACAGCTTTGGTACGCCCTGATTTTCCCCCAGAATATGGTGGAATATCTAATGTCCTTACGGACGACTTCATTGGCGGGAACAAGCACACTGCGCTGTTTGCAAACAGGTACACTTGAAGGGAATTTTTGTTTTTTGGGACAATTTTGTCCGTGGAATGGGGGAAAAACAAGAACTAACGTAAATGACAACTGGGTAGGGGAGCGCGATAGGTTCTAAAGAGATGCCGCAATTTTTTTTCATGGTTCTTGGAGTCTTCATTTCCAAAAGATCAATAGATGAATGTTGTTTATGGATAATGGCGCATTTATTTTGCCCTTTGGACATTTACAGCTGGTATAACTGCCCTTCGGCACAACACACCTGCTTGTGTAATGCTACCTTCACACTGCACTCTCTCTGAGGAGCAACAAAGAGTCTTTGGCTTCAATTTTTATGCTTGTAGCTATTAAGGTCAGGCGTGCCTCAAGAGCGTGCCCTTTGATGTACCTGAAGCAAAACAACAAAACTAAATGTATTTATTTTATCGACATGGTATTATCGCCGGTTATCATAGTGAATATCGGTAACGGTGTAGTATATATTCAGTTTATCGCCCAGGCCTCCAGGGAGGATTTATAAAAAGCACCAGTTTCAAAGTTAGCTAGTTAAAGTTTCCTGTCATACATTTAGAGCAATATTTTATTTTTTCATTTACAAAATAAAATTCACAAATGTTTTGTCAAAATATGGAATGAACAAAATTAGAGTGGTATCTTTTGTAAAGGTTAAGCCGTCATATGCAAACATTTCTGGTATATATTATTGCTGTGTGAGTTTTGCATTTTTGATGCATGATCCAGCAAAGATAATATGCTCTACTCTTATTGCTGGTGCTTTTGTTTATAAAAGCAGTATATTCAGACTTTTTCCTTTTTTTATTTTATTTATTTATTTTTTTGCCAATACAAAGTTTTTATGGAGATCTGATCTCCAGTTCGTTTTTTTCCTAAGGGTTTTAGCAAAGATGACCATTTTTTCTGTTTTTGTGCAATCCTTTTAACCACAAATGTTTCATGGAGAATAAAATAGTATGTTTTCTGTTACGGGTGCTCCAAAAGTTGCATCACAATGACTATAAGCAATACATAGTGAAGATGCTTTTTAAGGTCATCTGTGCTGTCAGGTGTTAAAATGTTTAATTTAATAAATGTACTGAATTTGCAATATTTTGCAGAATGTTCAGCGTAGATGAAGTGGAGTTGTCTGTATTCCATCAGAAAGGAACTTAATACAATATTATTCCCACTTATGCCTAAAAGAATATAATTATGTTAGATATGAACCTACTGCTCTTATTAAATCATCAGGTTTGGAAATAGCATCTGTATACTTTCCAGCTATATATATATTCTATCCAGCGGTGTTCTTGAAGCATAAACATAGAAAACCCATTGTTACACGGATCACCAATTTTATGTGGTCAGATGTGCTTTTTATGGTTTTAGTCCATTACATACTTTAAACACTTCTGTCAAAAGAAAAAAACTGATGTGTTTTCATCTACAAGTTTACATGTACTTCAGCGAATTAGTCACAACTGACCCTGGATTTACACTGCCTATGCCTCCTGTCCATTCTGATCCACACTGCAGCTAATCATTTCAGTCTGTTAGCCCTCTAATACATTTCTCTGTGAATCCAGGAGAATGCGATGATTACGAAATAAAAGACTCTAATCTTTGTTGAAAGCAGGTTGACAGTTGAAGAGGGTCGTGGAACAATAGTTAAAACTTTCACTTGTTTTTTGTTCTATGCTTAGTCAGAAGTGTTAAATCTGCTCTTAATTCGTATATTATTCATAATTGATTAACTTAGACAGGACAGATGTGTATACATTAGGGGTGGGTAAAATACCTGAAGAGTCTATGCAATGCAACAATTTCAACAATAAAATAACAGTATCTTACACTGTAAGTAAACTGCAGCCGTTACACAAGATTTATAGAGCATTATGTTTAGGAAATAGGGAAACCAAAAAATTGTTAATGACCGGACACAAATTGGATTTTAGATTTTATCTAAACATAAAGGTATTTTGTGTGCAGGTTGTTACTCAGTGAAGAAGACTCAGTCATTTTCAAAAGCTGAAAATCCCCAGGTTCCAGTAATTTCCCCAATTTTCAAGTTGTGAAAAAGCTGACAGTTTGTGGAGAATTTCCTTCTGTGTCCACTTCCAGGAAATATTTTAAGCCATGATCAGATCTTAATTTAAAAGTGTAATTGATTACTTCTGTTTTTTAGCATTATAATTACTGAGTAGAAGATAAAAAGCAACTTGGTAAACATATAATGGTAAAGCAAAACAAAAAACATTTCTGACACTTTTATTTGGTTGTTTAATGTAGATGTTGTGAAAGATTAGCTGGTATGTTAACATATCTTGCATAAACCTCTCAGGTCACACCCTGTACACCTTCTTCCAGTCTCAATAATGTTTGACCTGCAGCTGTCATGCTTTGAGCTGCCAAGAGGGCTTGTAACAGAGTTGGCAAGTAGGTGTAAAGTGGATGCAGACTTCAGCCTGTCATTCTGAATGACTGTGCTGCTCTCACTCTGATTTAGCCATGCTGATCTCTTTCTGCGAGTTTGCAATGTTATAGGATGTGGCTGGCTTGATTTGTGAACCACTGAGGTAGCTTAGAATATGGCTTGTTTTTTGTGGCCACTTTGTGGAAAAGTTTTGGCTAAAAGCCAAAGTCATGCACTGATTTTTCTTCTTTTTTTTTCAAGCAATTTCCAGAGAGAAGTCAACATAGTAAACGGTTCAAACACTTCTTGTTCTCACTTGCCTACTACTCGAAAGATATCTATAACGCATAGGAACTGCATGTGTCAAACCATTTTTAACACTGTCCCACTGCGGAGCATATCAGCAGACAAATCTTGTTCCTACCAATACAGCAGCTTCTGTTATTGTTGATATTGGACATATTGGAATGTGGCTTGTAGTGAGTTGGAATTTCACCTTGCATATTTTTCTTAGCATCTTCAAATGACAGTCCTTTGTTTAATATACGTGTAGTTTGAGAGAAACTTGGTGGAAACATTAGATTTATAAAATAATCTACTTGGAAATGTTGGATCAGTAATGGATTAGAAACCTTATGAGTAAATTTGATGGCCATAGGTTTCATCTTCATTTTGGAAGGTCTTCCTCCTGCCCTGATCAGAGGTTCTCCACTTTCAGAGGTAATATCTCTGTCCTCACAGTTCTTTGCGAGTTGTCATCTGCCGAACCTTCATCGAGTCACCGTTCAGAAAAGCAAAGTTATGCCATGTGCTGACTGAGCATGCCTTTTCTCGCTGACTTCCTGTCCAATGGAGCAACACAGCAGAGTTACTTCACCCTGGGCCGGAAAACCAATCTGCATTGCCATGGAGACGAGAAGGAAGTGGTAGTGTGAAATTTGTCTGCAAGTTTGATAACTGCAGCAGGATGAGCAGAGACATTCACGCGTTTGTTAAAGCATAATGTGCCCCCCCCCCTCAAAATAGAAACAACAGCAGCAATTATTTACAGGTAACCCGATACTTTGACACATCATCAGATTTCTTTGTTTATTTAACTGCAAGTTTTCGAGAGGAATGTTAAACAGCATCTAACAACTACGTTTTCAAAAACCGCCTATCTTCCAATAAAAGTTAGCATTGCTTCTTCTTATTTGAAGGATGGTGTACTGCCGGCTGCATGTAATGTTAGTCTCTGTTCATGTGTAAAACCCAGCCTTGTTGATTAGGTGACGTCTCCCTGCTGAGCACCAAGGATTCATCTGTTTTATAACACCCAGCGTGACGTCAGTGCCTGTCACACGAGGGTGCTGAAACATACTCCAACATGGCATCTGCCGACTCCGACACTCAGAAGTCTCCCTTTTCATGTCTTTTGTTCAGTTTTGCTTCCCTTTCTCTTCCTATATTCTTGATTTGTTTTACCATTTGTTGCTTATAACAGTATCTAAGTTAAAGTAGATTAATAAGAAGCAACATTCAGTGATTAACCCATTAGGCAGGGCAAGTTTATTTATATAGCATATATAATTAGCTAGATAATTCAAAGTGCAGAATTAAATACACATGGAAAAGTACATTGCAAGATAATTAAAGAAGAATACAATTATTGTCTATCAAATGAAAGAAAGTTAGGCTTTGAAACTAAAATGTTTAGATGGCAAAGTCTAAAGCCACCCTTTATAAATACCTTTTTAATCTGGATTGAAAGCAACCAAGGGTTTCATCACTTTTATAGTTTTCTGGGAGTTTGTTGCAGATTAGTGGAGCATAAGAACTTAAAGCTACTGCTCTGTAAAACATCCATTGCCCACAGGTCGGCCCTAGAGGCTCAAAGAGCCAATAGGTTTTTGCCAAGACAGACTGTTAAGGGGTTAATTTTCTTCTAACTTGTCAAAATGGGTACAGTGTTGTAAGTCAAAGCCATTTTTTGGTTAAACTGCTCTGCACAATCAGTTTTATTTTTATTTCCTAGGGATGCTTCTTCAACTAGTTGACTCGTGACATTGACTATAATAGTTTGACATAATTTTTTTTAGTCAACATTCTTCCAATTTCAACAAAAGTTTCATCTATCTCCCTCAAAATGGTAGATGGGGAGAGGGTAGGCTACTAGTGTTTCAAACACTAGATCAGGATAAATGGGCTGGGGAGTGAGATGGATACTATATAAATAAGTGATATTATCCCTATTAATAAATCTTAATATATGACACTAACTTGCATTAGAATGCTTTTTTTGTTTGTTTGTTTTTTTAACTCAATAAAGTACATGCTTTTAGTAGATGCCTTTATACAATGGGTAAAAAATTAGCCAGCCACTACTTGTGCAAGTTCTCCTACTTGGACAGATGAGAGGTCTTTAATTTTTTTTAATCATAGGTATGCTTTAACTACAAGAGACAAAACGGGGAAAAAAATAATACAAGAAATTACATCGTAGGATTTTTAAATCTTTTTTTTTTTTTTTAGGTAAACTTTTGTGAAAAGTATTCTCTCACAGACCTCTAACTTATTTAAGAAGCTCTTCTGTCTTCCACTCATCGCCTATATTTATGGCAGCTGTTTGATCTCTTTATCTGTATAAAACACACCTGTCCACAGCTCTAACAGTTGGACTCCAAATTCAACCATGGCTGTAGAAGGACACCAGGAAGATTTTAGACCTTCACTAGGCTGGGAAGAGTGAATCTACAATAGGCAGGCACAAGGGTGTGAATAAATCAACTTTGAGAACAATTGTACCCATGCAAGATCTCGTCCTGTGGGGTCAAAATTATCATGATAATGGTGACCAAAAAGGACAAGACTACAAGGGGAGACCTGAGGAATGGCCTTCAGAGAGCTGGGACCAAAGGAAAAAAGGCTAGCATCAAGAACACACTATGTCCAGAGGGACTTAAATCCTGGAATGCCAGGCGGTCCCCCTGCTGAAGCCAGTTTATGCCCAGACCTGTCTGAATAATTAATGATCCAGAATAGGATTGAGAGAATATCATGCAGTCAGATAAAATTAAAACGGAACTTTTTGGTACAAATTCAACATGTGATATTTGGAGGAAGAACATTGCCAAGTTGCATCCCAACAAAACTCTGAAGCACAGGGGGGAAGCGTCATACTTCAGGGCTTATTTCTGCAAAGGGGACCGGACAACTTATCTGTGTTATGGAAAGAATGAATAGGGCCATTTACCATGAGGTTTTAAATTCATTGTATTATTGAGGGCATTGAAGATGAAAACATGACTTGGTCTTCCACCATGAAGAGGATTCCAAACACACCGCTCAGTCAACAAAGAAGTGGCTCTGTAAATAACATTTCAAGGTCCTGGAGTGGGCTACCCAGTCTGCAGCCAACCCCAAAGAGAATATTCAGAGGGAATTGGAAGTCCATGGTGCCAAGCAACACCCTCAAAACACCACTGCATGGAGGAATGGGCTAAAATACCAGCTACAACGTCAGCAAACCTGGTATAGACAAAAGAGCTGGTTATACTCCCACAGCAGTGTGTTGCAGTATGTTTGTTGCAGGTATGATGCAGACATTTTTGATTTATGCTCAATATTGAAGCGTGGCCTGCGCTATGTTATTCCACAAAATAAGAGGGACAATCACAAACTAGCGGTGAGGAAGTGGGGGCAAGCTTGTCCGACAACGGAGGGACATGAGGGCAAAAAAGAGCGGAGATCCAGGTGGAAAAAGGGTCCCAGCATTCTTGAGCACCTCGCTCTTCTAGCTGGTCCAACTTCACGAGTCGTTTTCCATAATGGTGATCATACAAAAAACAAGCTGGTAAGGTACCAAACAGGCAATACGCATGGGTAGAGAGGATGTAGATTTGACCAATCAGAGGCCTCCTGTCTGTAGCACTGTCTACGGTCACATACAATTTGGGAGAGGTGCCGCAGAGTGTCTGCGGAGGGGGCAGGGACGTCTCTGCGTTCACTGCAACACCTACGCAGACGACCTGGTTTCAAAGTATAGTCAGCCTTTACAGGAAATGTTTAACCTGTCTGCTACAAAATGCAGAGTTGAACTTTTGTTAACAACTCAATATCTATTTTCCACCATAATTAACAAGTACCGTATTTTCACGACTATAAGGCGCACCGGACTAAAAGGCGCACTCTCAGTTATGTGTCCCATTTCTGTATTTAACACACACATAAGGCGCACCGGACTATAGGGCGCATTTTTTATATACAGGTGCATGTCCTCTACTACCTTTAAATACCTCTACTGCGTATTTAAAAATACAGCGGGGGCAAAACTGAGTATGACTGTGCTTTATTCATGTATTTATTACAAAGTATTAATCAAACCTGGCAGCTGGCCGTGAGACAGACACATCGCAGATGACACAGCGCTGTGATCACTCCTAAATTAACTTAAAATCCTGAAACCTGCCGACAGAATATGTTCGCTTTTATTACCGGTATCCTGGTGCCTGCAGCTAAAATTATTTAGATGAAAAACACCTGCCAGCAGCCGCAGTGAACGAAAGGATTTCTCCTGTCGGTGCACCGCTGGTATGTGGGGGTCTGAGCGCCTCCGACAGAAATAGATAATCTGGATGAACTGACTGCAATTATTAAGTTTTCAGGTGGCCTTTCTCACTTAAAAACATATTAAAACTACTTTATTCCCACTGATCACAGCAAATATAGCTGCAAGATTTAGATTATTTAGATGAAAAAACACCTGCCAGCCACCGCGGTGAAGAGGAGGAGACCCGCCCAGAGGCTGCTGTTGAATTAAGTTTTCAGGTAGAAAAATAGAGCGGGAGCAAACCTGAGTATGATTGTGCTTTATTCATGTATTTATTACAAAGTATTAATCAAACCCATCAAAGTCATCATCCTCTGTTATCCTCAGCATTCCTCTGAATAAAACAGCTGCGCTAAATCAGACATGCCAGTTTCCCCTTCTTCGCTGTCAGTCACTTTCCGTGCAGCGCGGCTCCTCAGAAATAATGCCGGCTTTTGCGAAAGCTTGAACAACAGAGCCAGCAGACACAGTCCATCTACAATCCATCCGCAAACGGTGGCGTAACTTGCCCGGCGCTGCCTTCCATTTATCATGAAACTGTGGTCTCCGTCTGTCATCCATCGCTCCCACGCCGCTCGCAGCCTTACTGTGAACGGCCGCTTCAAACCGATGTCGAGCGGTGGAAGTTCCTTTGTCAGACCCCCCGGGATAACGGCGAGCACAGCGTTAATTTGATTCATCTTTTTTTCACATCGGCTGTGAGATGGGCACGCAGCGATGGTGATGCGTGGAAAAAACCACCTAGTCTTCTCACATACACCTGCCTCAGCCACGCATCCACCGAGCCTTTTCATTTGCGTTAATATCATATGTCATCAGAGCGCAGTACTGTCTCGCTGTCAGCTCCCAGATCAGCTTCTCTGATTGGTTGATGCGGCGCGTCCAGCAGCAAAACTTCAATTTTTCCATCTGAGCAGCAGCAGCGCGTTGGCGGTGCGTCAGATGCTTAAACGCTCCCGACGTGCTGCACCAAAACGCGCTGCAGGACCTTTTGCTGCACCTATACGCGCGTCAACCATTGACTTTGCATGTAAACTCGCTGCTTCTGCTGCACCTGCTGGGTCCGGTTCACACCGATGTCGAGCGGTTGAACAGCGAGCACAGCGTTAATTTGTTTCCCCATGTTTTTCACATCAGCTGTGAGATGGGCACGCATGGAGTTACATATTAACAGCGATGGTGAGGGGTGGAAAAAAAAACACCTGGTCTCCTTACATTCAGCCACTCTTTCATCATCTCCTCAATGAGGTGGTCTCAAAAGTCGCAGTTACAACACACATAGGGCGCACCGCACCATAGGGCGCACCGCACATTTTGAGGAAAAAAAAAGACGTTTAAGTGCGCCTTATAGTCGTGAAAATACGGTAAATAAAAAAAAATCCTGCAATCTGATTTCCTAGATATTTGTTTGTTCTCATTTTGTCTCTCATAGTTGAAGTGACTGTGATGAAAATTACAGAACTCTCTTATCTTTCTAAGGAAGAGAACTTGCACAATCAGTGGCCGATTGTACTTTTTTGCCCCTGTACACCGTTAACATGTAGTGTTAAAAAATAAAAAGACGGATTTCTCTGTTTGACGTGCTGATCACCAGTCAGAGCTGATCAAGTGCAACGTTTGTTCTTGTTTCTGGAGCTAGTTGAAGAGCGTCCACTGGTGTTCACTCATTCATTAAATGCAGTATAGCAGAATGTGAACATCAAGAGAAGTAACTCCGGAACAAATTTTAAAATGTTAACAGCCACGCTGATGCTTTTGCGTCCTAAAATGGAACCATTTTCTTAATGCCTGGCCAGGAAAGAGCTTTTAACCTATCAATGTAGATGGTTTGACATTTAGTATATAGAGGTGAATCACATATCATACTTTTGATTTCCTCAGTGTTTGAAAAATGCGGAGGAGATAAACTAAAATGATCATAATTGGCAACAAGGGGAAAAGGTGACTAAAGGAATCGAGATAAACAGCAGACAACTGAAAAGATGGATGTGCCAAATTAATAAAATAAATGGTTTTTAATTTGCTGAAATAAGTTTGACATACAAATAAAATACCATTAAGTTAAATGCTCTACTTATAAATTGCACCTATATGAATGGTTGGAATTTGTAATTAAATGCTGCATGTACAGTAAGAGCCTGACTATTGGAGCGTTTTTAGTCCACCGGTATTTTAAAGAAATGCTTGCTGAAATGTAAGGTTATTAATAGAGAGCAAATGGAGCAACCTGCCAGCATTCTTGCCTGCAGGCCACCACAAAGAAACATCCATAGAGACAAGCACACACGCGTCATATGTTTATCAAGCTGTGCCTGCTGTCATAACAAATGTCAGGTCTACGTAATGCAGCAATGTGGAGCACAGCTAGCTAGAAGTGGAAATACCTGCATGGAGCCGTAAGTGTTTGAAGGCCTTTGGCTTTATTAGTGTGCCAGGATGTCAAGTGTCCACATGTGTTCCTCTCTGTTGAATCATTATAGAAACGCATTCAGTCATTGTATGTGAAGTCTAACTGGGTGTGATAGTCTGTGTCTAGTTTGTTTAATCATTGTCATTCTCAAGGCTCGAATTTTAGACGAAGGCTGTTGGTGATGAGGGAAAAAAAATTAAGAACGTGCAAAACACAGAATGGCAAAAATACATTGAAAAATGTTTTTGTTTTTTTTTTAGTTTTGCATTATTTTTGTGGTTATCTACAGACATAAACAATGTAATGTGAATGTAATAAATTGCACAGCTATTATTTTGACCACGTGAAACAAAAACGTAAGCCCAGTCATAAGTAGTGCTCAGTTTCTAATGACAAAAAACCCTCTGAAATCTGATTTTTGTATTATCCTCCTTCGACAACTTTGAAACAATGTAGAAAAGACAAGACATGCTGTTCAATAACTTGGCCTAAAAAACAAAACATTTTAAAGAAAAAATGACAAAAAATAATGAATCTTTTAAAATGTACAACGCAGATAATGCTCCCTGCTCACCTGGCTAAAAGAGAAACTGGAGGAAAATCTCCTCATACTTTAAAAACCTGCCATTGGACTTTGAAGTATCTTTTCTTAATCATAAGTCTCCAACTTTTTTAAATCAGTCTATTTAAAACACCTCTAAACTTCAACAGTTTTGGCAGGATTTGTAGACTTCTCATAATACCAACAGCTTAGATGAGGACACTGATTCAGGCCTGAACTTTAGGCGCTTATCTAAGCTCTAATAATAACTTTAGGTCTTCCTGCTTTGATTTAAAATGTAAAGGAAAGAAAGACGTTGACCTTAGCTTTCAGAGTTCATATGCAAAATATTACTCTCCCATCAGATTCTATAATTCACATTCACGCTCTTATATTTATTCATTTATATTTCTCCCCATTTTCGTTCTTTGCAGTTTTGAGGCTAGATTGATTATCAGTGGGTGATTAATAAAGTAGTAAAGCCTATTTTTATTGGAAATGAGAGCATAAGGACCAATGCCAGGTCACTAGGGGATCACTGCTTTTTTTTTTTTTTACTGTTTATGATAACCTTAGCATGTGGAAATGTTAAAAAGGCAACCTTTGCACTTACCACTGTAAAAAATACCTTTGAGTTGCAAAATGTTGATCATATAACATTTTTATAAGCTGAAAGAGACTGTTTGAATAGTTTTTCAGAATTTCTGTCCTGGTGCTTTTTAATGTGTCAGAAGAAGCACACTAGTGGAAGTGGGACTCTCTTCTGTCAGTTTTGGCAAATTTATGTATTTTCCAAGCGGATATTTGTATTAACCCCTTTTTTAACACAGTGCCAAATCCTTTTAATGTTTTGTCTTTAATTGGGGGAAATAGGGGGAAACATATGGAATGCATCAAAGCAGACATGAAGCGTGTCCGTCTGGGCTTTAGTTTAATTGTCTTGCTGACTAATAAGCCATTATCACATTGTTTATGAACCTCTGTTTGGTAAATACCAACCTGCTTTTTTCTGTCAATCCGATATTCAAATTTCTTTTTTTTTTTTTTCTCTGCACAGATAAACGAGTTAAGCCATGTTCAGATTCCCATCATGCTCATGCCAGATGACTTCAAAGCTTATTCTAAGATTAAAGTGGACAACCACCTCTTTAACAAGTAAGGCATTTAATTTGCCACAGCAATCAAGTAAAATGTCTGTAAGTTATAACGATACTGAAGAAAGACAGATGCCAGACTTGCACTATCTGTTTATCAGTGTTCTCTCTGTTTCCTGATTCATTTTCTTTTTGTGTGCAGAGAGAACATGCCGAGCCATTTCAAATTCAAGGAGTACTGCCCCCTCGTGTTTCGAAACCTCAGGGAGAGGTTTGGTATCGATGATCAGGATTTCTCGGTAAGAAGTAGTTTAGATTTAAGATTAAAAGGACATCTGATTTGGTAGAAGGTTGCCAGTTACTGTGGAATGAAGAAACTTTCAATGTGCTTTCTGCTTTTGTTGGAGTCCAGTCTTCCAGTTCCTTGATTTTTATTTTTTCCCTCTTTCCTAGTAAGCCCCTATTTCCCAGTGCAGGCTGTGATTTGGCAGTATTTAGAGGTCATTGTGTTCCAGCGCAGTGCAGCTGTCCTCCCTTCATGTTTACTTTAGGATTCAGTTGGTTGGAGTCAATGTGTTGCTGTCCGGTCCAAATAAAGTGTAGAATTTACTATTTATCCCTTTAGGGTTAAAACATAAAGTTCATTGGGTTTTTTCAGTGTTTTTTTATTGCTGTGTTTAATCCATTCTTTATTCATTTACACACTTTTACTTTACCAGTTATATTGCGTATTTTGCACAATATGTTAAGCACAAACATAAATCTATGTTTTTCTTTCATATATTAATAAATGCATCTTGAGACATGATAGCAAACACAAAAACGACTCATAATTATTATATCCTACTGAAAAGGGTGGTATTCCCTTTGTAGTGATAGTATATTATGGTGTTTTTTGTGAAATAAAGGATCTGGAGGGTGAGGAATTCTTGGTGAATGTGGAATTGAGCCAGGAGATGTTGGATCATGTTACTTTAGTCTCCAAAGTCTGGGTAGCAGCTGTTCGCCTCTGTGTGTCCTTTGCTTTGTACAGACAAGTACAAGAGTCAGAATCTCATGTGTTATACTTTGGCATAGGAGGTAGAAAGACAAAGTAGATCCCTAGAAATTATGGAAAATCACCCAACGCTTTAGTATCACAGCTAAATTTACCATTTTAATATTGTTAGAATTTGATTAAATATCATTTAGGTGGTTATGATGGATCAGGATGGGTTCTGATACTTTTAAAGCCGGGCATGTACTGTGCGTTTTTTTTTTTTTTTTCAATCGTTACACGCAGCTTCAGCTCACACTGTACGACGAAACCCGAGGGTTTCGTCGTACAGTGTGAGTTCACAGCTCACGATGTATGTTCTCACACTGTGCGACCGAATGCTCTGATGCGATTTACCTGCTCACACTGTACGTCAAAAATACATCGGACTGAGCTCCGCTGTGAGATAGTGCTACTTGGACTCGTCTATCTGGAAGCCAAACGAGCAGAAGAGGAATATGAAACTCACTAGAGTGAAATGTAATTTATCCAATTTATGCAATTTTGTGTGCTGGAAGCCCTAAAAAGAAAATACGGGAAAGTTTTTGAACAAAGACATGGCTGAGCAAACCTGGCTACTATGGTCTGTCAATTTTATAGAATGAACTCCATTACACCTACACCCCCGCCATGCTTCTATGTTTTCATCTGAGAGGAAGAAGAAGAAGAATCCTTTTGCGCATGCCCAATGAGAGATTTGCCCATGGCAGCCAACTGAATTTCAAACATGTTTGATTTTCTCACGATTCCTGATCGGGAGGTGGTCATAAGAGGTTGATCACCCCTCGTTACACACAATGCACGGTCAGGCTGAAAGTCGGCCCAATCGAAAAAAAAATCGTACAGTGTATGCAGTGTATGTGTACAGTGCCCGGCCTAAGAGATACTCATATACTCGATTCCCTTAAGGTTTTTTATCCTTTTACAGACACAATCTTCAATATATTTTATTGGGATTTTATGTAAAGCAGTTACTTTAGTATATATGAGACAAGACTATAAGTTTTTGGCTAGCTTACCAAAAATAACCCCAGGGATCTCTATGATGAGAAAAGTGTTGGTGGCAGCATCATGCAGTGGGAACCCCCCCTCTTGGAGGCAACAGAGGATTTAACAGGTTCCTTTTCTGTTGAAAAACAACTTGAAACATGTAGGCAGAGCCCCTATAGAATGGTTTGGCTCTTAACTAAACAAAGCTCTTGGCTTTCACTCAGTTAAGTGTTTGGCAACACTACAGATGCCCAGTCTGACTCAGCTTGAGCTATTTTGAGTTATACTGAGAGAGGTGTGGAGAAAATATTCAAAGCTGTTGGAGGCAAACATTATAAGGATTACGGCTGCCACTGTAGTTCAAGGTGGGTTTACAAAGCATCAGTTTTAGACTGAAGACAAATGTAAGCCACACTTTGTTGATTTTTATTTGTAAAAGGTTAGGAAACCATAACTTTTATATTCTAGCATAGAACTGTTTGTATCAGATCTGTGATATGAAATACATTGAAGTATTAAATATGACAGTGAAACTAGAGTTCAAGTTTTCGTTTTAATGTCATAAAACGTTTGAATGAATGAATGAATACAGTCAAACCTTCAAAAAGTATAGCTTTGTTTAAGCTGTATGTGTTTGTTCTGTGTTTGCAGAACTCTCTGACTCGCAGCGCTCCCTTAAACAGTGAGGCCCAGGGTCGCAGTGGGGCCCGCTTTCATACCTCTTACGATAAGCGCTACGTCATCAAGACCATCAGCAGTGAAGATGTGGCTGAGATGCACAACATTTTAAAGAAATACCATCAGGTGAATTTTTTTTTCTTTGATGTAAGATGTTTATCTACAAAGAATTAATTTGCAGGATTTTTAAAAATCCATAAGCATCTGTTTAATAATTTCTTTATAATATTTATAAGTAGAGAATATTCTAGTTTTTGGCCATGTTGCAGTAATCGAACATTTAATGTTGCATTTTAATATCTGTTTATTTTAACAGCACAGGTTTCCTAAGTGAGCCTTTATAGGAAAAGCCCCCGCGGTCCTCATCCATTTATCACCTCAAAGCTGATGACCAAAAAAAAAATACTCTTAAAGGCACCATGCTGTGTTTTCTTCTTTGCTTTTGTTACTACCCACTTGTGCACGCTGCAAAGAGCCATTGTGATATGAAAGGGCCATAAATTTGTATTCTCCACTCTCTTTTGGTAGTTCATTGTGGAGTGCCATGGCAACACCCTACTTCCTCAGTTTCTGGGGATGTACCGTCTCACAGTGGACGGAGACGAGACCTACATGATTGTCACTCGCAATGTCTTCTCTCACCGCCTTTCTGTCTACAAAAAATATGATTTAAAGGTAAGAAGGGGAGACGGGAGAGATCAATGAAAGAACAAACACATGTTTGTTTATTGCTCGGGAGTGCTAGTCTCTTTTTAATAGAAATGACAAATTTTTAGAAAGAATGTAAGCTAAAGTGGATTATATTTCTTGTATTTGCAGATCTGCCTTTTCATACACATATTTCTTTCTTTAGGGTTCCACAGTAGCAAGAGAGGCCAGTGATAAGGAGAAGGTACAGTCCCCTGCCTTGAGCCACGATCAGCTCTTAATACACAAACACATTCGTTCATTTTACCACACCTGGTAGTTCTTTATTAAAGGAGTCAAACAGAATAATGTGCTCCGCACAGAGAGTAAGGACATGAATGTTTGGACTATCTCTTTGTTTTAACGGAGATAAATTACATACTGATGGAAAGGCAGTTTATTCTCTCTCAATACAGCCCAATTTGAGGGAAAGTGCTCTTTCAGAATGAGGGTTGTGCCCATTCAAAACCAGCCAGATGTTGGGGCATGGTGGTCTGTCCTTGGAGCAGTCACTGTCATTCCTACTTCTCCATCTAGTTGTTGCTTTAAACCAAATATGAAGAGACAAAACAGAAGCTTAACATTTCATTCATTTAACAAACAGGCTTCTGTTGTGCACGGGGGAACAACACAAAACCACAGCAGCCTGGGACCTCCTCCTTATGGAGATCAACAGCTTGATCAGAAACGGTTCTGGGATGACATCTTATTCCTAAAACAGTGTTTGTTGTCAGTCAGCAGTGGTGGTTTTAATAACTTAGTGATCCCCCAACATGGTCCCAGTGCCGAAATCTGAAGTCTGGGATTGCAGAACCTCAACCTGAGATCTCTCTGCATTGAGATTGCCTTCAATTATGATGAAACATGTTTTTTAGTTTGCCCCCTACCATCATACTTCCTCCTTTAAAAGCTGTTTGGCTTTGGTAGAAAGGATTTGGTTGGTTTTTAGGGAAGCAACTCCTACCCTGGATTGTGCTGCTCAAACCATACATGCATTTTCCTTACTAATTTGGCACCTTTTGGGGGAAATAAACAGACTTTTCAGCTGCCTAAGATATAATAATAAGTACTGTTACAACGAAAAAAAGTTTCCCTTACATCTGTGCTAAGTAACATTTTAATCACTAGAATACTTCTTTGAGCCTCCTTTAATTTCATTCAAACAAAACTAAGCAAGGATTGAAGCTCTTATAAAACATGTTTTTATTGAGTAACTGCTGAAATTTCTCAGTAAGAACATTATCGCCCAGATTCAGCTACATGTCAGTTTAAAGCCATGTAAAGAAATCCCAGAATGAGACAGAAAACAACCTGCTTTAGTCAAAAACCGACACAGCTTGAAACCGTTCCTAGCCTGCCGTCGTCGCCCAAACGGACTAAAGCTGCTGAGGTGTTTGCTTTGCTCCCTTTGGGTGGAAACGACAGCAGCAAAATTATCCATCTCCTCCAATCAAAACCCATCTCGTTCCTCCATCCCCTCTCTATCCTCTGCATGCCCTTTGTGTCCCGGTAATTTACATTCATCTCCCCTAACCTTGCTTCTGTAGCTCACATAGGATCCCTGCTTGCTTTCTGTGCGAAAGCTCGAGGTGTGTGAAACTGTATGTCTGTATTTCTGTTGAATAAGGAGCTTAACTTGGTTGGATGTTTTGTCTTGATTAAGTAGTCTCTCTGTATGGTTGTGTTTGAGGATTGTGTGTGTCTGACCCGGTTATGTCTATATCTGTTTTGGTTAATATATTCTAGAAAGAGGTTTTTTTTGTCCATGATACTGCCATGGATGGAGTTTGGACTAAAGGGTTCTTTTTCTGACTAAAAAGTTAGTGACTTGGTGGTACAGCCAAGCAGTTTTTTGAGCAAGTAGTTGTCCTTAGTTGGACTTTTTTACCCCTCCTTCATTTTGTAAGTTCGCCACCGTTCCGCCCTGAGTGCTGTAAGCTGCAGCAGCCTTTTTATTTCTTCACTGGAGCTGAGTTGTTGGGCACCAGGCAGTGAAGCGTAGAGCACTTAAGGGAATCTCCTAACTAAATTTAGCCCTCTGCAGCTGGAGGAATGAAAACAAAAACAAACAAAAAAAAGAAGAAATCACTGGGGTTAAAACAAATGAGTGGAAAGCCTGAGCAGCTGAGGAATTAGCACACGTGAGCCCACTGTGTGACCTCTTTCTCTGCAGCACAGCTGTCTATGAAATACTGTCTAGCAATAGCGATGAAGTAACAATTTAATGCATTCATGTGAGAACGAATGAGAAGATGATATACTGATTACAGAAGACCTAGGAAGGCTACTATTTTCTTTTCTGTTTGTTTTGTTTGTTTTTCTTTAAACATTATTTGGGTTGATAATGTTAAAGTCCATTCCTGCTTTGTGCTCCATAATTGGTGGCCAATAACTGCAAAAATATGTTAAAGTGTAGAAAAGCTTAACTTATTGTAGTAACCTAACCCTCTGTACAAAGAACATCCTTTTTTTATACTTATACTATTAGGTCAGACTTTTCAAATGTTGAACCATCTAGAGAGAGAGGGTCTGTGAAAAGTCCTCATTGCTAAATATCTTCAGGAAACTCAAGTCCTTGGGATTTATTGATCCACCCCTCTCTACAGTTCACCCCACAAGTTTACTAAAGAGCTGGGAACTGGCCTTTGAACATGGTTGACATTATGTCTGATGAGCCATGTTTATGCTTGTTAACCAACAAAAATACCCATTTATTAGCCATTTAGAGTTTTTAGTCAGTAGGCTGAGATGGAAGGGGGACCATAGCATTACACCCTTTGACCTAACAATGGCCACAAAGTGATTTACTACATATTTATTATTTGTTTACCTGATTCATCTGCAGCAGTTTTGAGTTCCAGTAGAGTTAAAGGAGAAGTTCGGTTTTTTACACTTTAAGCCCATTTTCTGTAGTGTCCAGGATGAAATCGAATGATCGACACCAAAAGTTTG
>NW_015150825.1:272555-292378 GCF_000732505.1 Cyprinodon variegatus
AAAAGACGTTCCTGTAGTGTTTTATTTAGCATTTTGTAAATCCCATTGAGTTCTGTAGGAATATTCCGCTGCCACCGGAAACGGAAATGGGGCCTGTTTACACAGTTGTAGTCTTTTCGCTTCACTCTGTGTACTCCGACGTCGAGAATCAAGAATCCACCTTTCGTATTCCATTTTCAGAGTTTTTTAAAGTGTTTAACAGAGACGTTAGCACGAAAGGCAGAAACTATGTTTAGCTGCTGTCTAATGGTCCTTTAGCAGTCTTTAGCAGGTCCTTTAGAGTTCTCTAAAAGTATGGCGCTGGGATTTTTTGTTTTACTTCTGTTTGCATCCTCTTCACCTGAAAGATTATCTTTGGTGTTTGTGAGCCCTATTTATAATTTGATTTTATAGCTGTCATCCTAAATACGGAGAATTTTAGAGGAGCAAATGTTGTCCAGTAGCTGTTTCTTTATTTTTTTATGATAAACAGTTTTCTGCTTTACCTTAATGTCCTGTTCTCTTGTCTTTCCTATGCCGAATAGCGATATATTGTATATTCAGATAAACTTAGAAGTAAAGTACGGATAATTTTTTCTATTAGATGTTGTTCTGGTGATTTTCTTTAAGAAAATATTATATAAATAAACTCATTGTACTTGCAGACGGGGTCAGGAAATGTTGATTAATAATTTTAGCTATGAAGGCATTATACTAACATCCACTCCAACTAATGTCCAAATCACACACACTGCAGCTCAACATTAATCTGCACTGTGCCTCTTGATATGTGCTTATTTGTGACAGCACACTGTGTGTATGTGGAAAAACAAACAGAAAGCACTGCACACACACAAACAACAAGCACGGTACAGTTCAGTACTCTCCAAACTGCATGGCCCTGTCCCCTTCATGCATGTATCTGCATGGTCTATGAGAATTTTCTGCATCCTTTTAAAAAGTGGAGTTATTTCCTAACACATTCCAATGTGTTAGCATCAGCGTCATTCTGTTTTTGCACGATATCGACGTTTTCTGTTAAAGCCATACATAGAATAATCTTTGGGTTTTCCTTTCCATCAATCAGGATTTGTGGTTCCTGTAGCTGCTGTCTTTGGTTGTTGAATAACAGCAGCTGGCTTTCCTGAGTACAGAGGTTAACTTAAAGATAATCCGGCTAGTATTCGAAAGGTTTGTCAGCTCATGTCAGTTACCAGCCGTCTGTGGTTTTGCCACAGAGAGTCTGTCTTTGGCACTCCTTTCAGTATCCATGTATTAGCAAAGGATGCTAATTGCTCCCTAAGGTGTCAGCTCAGACACACCCTCTGAGGTCCTTTTTTCTCCCAACTCTCCAGTACTACCTTCTGTCTCCAGCTCTCATGTGGGAATATGAATGAGAGTGAGCTGCTTTATGTTTGTCTCCCTTTTAATAGAGATTATAAGCCCTTAGAAATAGTACCACACTTTAGATGTTTAGCTGACTGCAGATTTTATTATTACAAATATAGATAGTTCTTTCCTTGCTCTACTTAGGCCCAGGTCCTTCCTCTGTCAGGTTGCTTCCTTTCTCGGTGAAAGCTTTATGGCAGGAAAAGGTTAGTAAACCAATATTAACAGGCTTGGAAGACTCTTTGGAAATATTTCTCTAAAGTTAATGACTACAAGCAAAAAACCCTTCTGTATTTTATTTCTTTACTCACAAAACTGTCCCCATTTCCTGAATGGGCTTGTTTGGAGACTAACAGACCTTCTGGAATCGATCCGTTCACGAATCTCTTCCTACAGATCGTCCCCATCTATTGTGCTCTGTTAAATTTGAAACACTTTGCCTTTACTTCCAACTTCCTTCCTCTTTCTGCTCTTCTCCTTTCTCCTCCATCCCTTTCGTTCCTTTCCCTCACCCCTCCCTCCCCTTCTCTAGCAGCCACCCCCACCAGAGGATGTGCCCCAGCGGCAAAAATCTGGTAACGTTCAGCAAAGGCTGCAAACACTGCGGATTGCCACACGCTTTTACTGTGCCATGAAACACGTAAGAGATGTAAGAGAACCAGGGCTCATATATCAGGCATGATCTATTAAACCTTTTTGTCGGTGTGACAGACATATTTATCCTTTTTCTTTTTGCAACTGACCATTATTTTTTTGTTTTTCTTCGTATTCTCCACACCACTGCACTGTTATTTGAGGCCCATATATGCACGTGTTTCATTTATCTACAGCCAACTTTTTTTTTTTCTCAGCTTGTCAGACTCACTTAACTCACAATACTCACTTTATTATAAAATTTTCCAAACAAATAAGTCCTAAAGTAAAACGAAAATATTAAACAACAATTTCAATATACAAGAACACTATGTGTGATGAGATTAGCTGAAATTACATAATTTAAAAAGTATGCACAAGCTTGACCCCCCCCCCCCCTTCAAAAAAAAAAAAATTACGACAGTTGGAAACAATCCCTAACTGTAAAATGAAAAAAGATATGAAGAAATTCTGTTTTTACAATATTGTCATCTAGTTGATTGACATGAAACCCCCTTAATGGGGTTACTTTAAATTACAAATATAGTTAAAAGAAAAATGTCCAAAAATACAGCTTAATTAACCTTCTTTGTGCTTTTTCATGCCAGAGGGCCTTAAATATACCATGACTGAAAGAAACATAGTTTGATGGAGAGCTAACCCCCCCCCCAGCGCCCACCTACATTAATCCACACGGTGTCACAGCAGCCTGCAAAAAGCATATAAAGCTTTTTGTTCACTTAATCAAAGCTGATTTTGGCTCCTGGGACATACCTCCTGTCACATAAAACATTTGCAGACATGATGTGAGGAGTCCAGGGGGCTCACCGATCATTTGTATTCTGGTAAATCCATTTTAAAGACAAAGTTGATGAGCTCAGAGTGGTATACCTGTAAAGCAGATGAGCCATCTGTGCAGATAGCCTGGCTTATTCCTTAGCTAAGCTCGGTGTATCTTTTTATTATTTAAATGTAATAAGAAATACAGTACATCCAGAAGTATTCATGCCACTGCAGTTTTTTCCACATTTAGTTATGTCATTGCCTTATTCCAAATGATTCATCTCTTTCCTTTAAATTCTATAAACAGTATCCCGTTATGACAATGGGAAATTTGAAAATGAAACTAAAGCTCATTTAAATATTTACAGCCCTCGTCATAAAGTTCAAAATTGAGATGTTTCTACATCTTAGATTTGAGTCAACCTTTGCTAAACTCAGTTGATCAGACTTGATTAGTAAAAGGCCCAAGTCTGATGATATAAGCTCCCGCAGTGAATTTCAGAAGCACAAATCTAGAGAAGGATACAGAATTTTTTTTGCTGCTTTAAAAGTCCAAATAAGTACAGCGACATTCATAATTCATAAATGGAAGACCCTACACCGGAAGACTGGGTAGCTGACCCAAGATCTCAAACCAGTGGATCAGAATCACTCTCAGGTGCCTTGAGTGGTCAGGCCAGAGTCCAGACCTTAATCTGATGTGGAGAGATCTGCAAATAATAAAAATAAAATCTGTCTAAGTCTAAAATGGCTGAGCAGAGAGGTCTCTATCCAGTCTGACAGAGCCTGAGATTTGCTGCAAAGAGGAATGGCCCAAACTGCATTAAGTTACCTGTGCTAAGCTTTAGAATCAAATGAAACGCCAAAAACCACTTGTTAATGTAAATAAAACTATGCACACCAAGTGTTCATCCTGATAGCATTTACATTGTTCTTTTTTGAGCCCAAATGGAACTTTTGCTGCAGACATGAACAAGGTTGCACACTGTCGCCATCTGCTGGCAGTACTTACTTATAAACTGACCAAGTTCTGAGGCATTTACTCCACCACCTTTCATGTTGTATTTTGAGCACTGTCATATCCTTCTTGGTATACTAGGGTGGTATTTATTCTTTTTTTCTTTTTTACACTTTTTTACCCTTGATCTTGGACGTTCCCTTCGCTGGGGAAGTGTTGACTCCATTTCTTCCTTGTTTTTTTATTGCTTACATGTGCAGCATTGTACATCTGGTTGCGTGATCTTATTATGGTAAATACACATAAGAGCTTAAGTTTACTAACAAATAAGCAAAAGCAAAGTGTAAAACACAAAAATAAAAAAATGGTAAGCTTACAAGGTGCTGCAATTTAATCAAAAAGCTGCCGTATGCAACCATAGTGAGCTATGTGACAGGGCCCTGCATACAGCCTGTGAATACTACTGTAAAAATATTTCCTTAGGTTTCAATTTGTGATAAACTTGCAGCAGTCATAAATCTTTTCCCAAATTGACAAAAAGGAAATTGAGTGTTAGATTTTTAGGAGACAAAATTAATAAAATGTGGACTAAAGCTGTAACAAAAGTATATGTGGAAAATGTGCAGTGATGCAAATAGCTTTCTGGTTGCTCTGTAAATAAAATAAAACCTCTTTTAGCGCCAGGATGATTTGGTTCCCTTTTCCACTCTATAAATAATGTACATAATACTAAATTATACATATATGTGTTACATTTTGCTGGAATAAGAATTATACAGGAGCTTTTTCACACAACTTTATCAATATACTGTCATCAATCCTAGACCCCCTTCCCCTAATACCCGTGATAACTTTAAATGGCCATAGGCTTAACTATAAAAGCTATTTTCAGTGTATAATCGGTGATCTTTATTATAGTTTTTACTAAAGACCCAGCAACAATGTAGAATAAATTTTCCAAGGCTGTGGAAAAGCTTTGTTTTATCAGCAGTCATATTTGACCCTCCTTTATTAATACCCACTTCTGTTTTTCTGCGTTATTCTTTATCAGTTCTGTAGACTAATAAGAGTTATTTGCATTGTTTTTGCAGTCAGTATAGCAGCAGCAGTCCACCTCAGTCTATCTGATGGATTCTATAACTTGTGTTCACTCTAGATTTAGCCTCATAAAAACATTGTCATGTCAGGTTTCATGTAACATAAAGCATCCCAGTCGGTCAACTTGTGCATTCCATGTTTATTGCAATGTGGAGGTCAATGTCTTGATGTATATATGTGCTCACGGTGTCCTTGTTTGTGAATTGGATTTGTCTCTGTGTATGAATGTGTCAGTGTTGTCCTGTCCGTGCATTATCTAGTTGCTGCTCTTCTCCTGCTGCCTTAGAAACATTGTAGTAGCTGAAACTGCAGCTGTTGCCCTCTTACTTAATTTCCTGCCCTTATTTTTTCCTCAGTGACTCAAAAAAAGGCTCCCCATCCCTCCTCATCATAGCAACGCTTCCCCCTAAAGGCTGCAGGCATTTCTGCAGCACAATTTAACGAATGACAATAAAACCTTGTTTGAAGGAATTTAAATTGTAGTCTCCTGTATTTTGTTAGTTGGCCGGTTTGTATGAGTCAGTCTTATAAATACACTGACTTCAGTGGATAAAATTGTTGTGTTTGTATGGTTCATACACATACAGTGAAATGTTGGTATGGGTTGCTTTTAATTGAAAGGCAACCTCTTTATAGCAGCTTAAAGGGCAAATTTCCTTCAGAGTTATCAGAATCAAAGACAAAGTTCTAATATCTAATTCATTTTTCATCGTCTTAGTATTTCACAAAGCATAGATGTGAGTTTAAAATGCAATATTCTTACACAATAAGACCCTTTAAAATTATATCTTGAACAACATGTTGAGGGATTCTTGACAGTTGATCTGAAAATGAAATTTACTGCCATGAACCTAAACCCTGAACACAACTTTTAATGAAATATGCCCTTTAAGTCTTCCTTTTTTCTTAGTGGCACAGAGGGCATAGATCTATTAGATGCATTCTAAGCACCCTTCTAAGTTCAGTTCCAGCAGTAATCTTTTATCCTAAAAGATATGTTCAAAATGTGCAGAGGATGCATCAGATGGATCTACACTCTTCTGTTAGCATGCTGCATGAATTGTGTTAAGCAGTAATATGTCTAATAGGATTAATGAACAAACATTTAAAGTCTTATCATGCAGCATACAGGATGTAAGGTCTTAGTGATTTACACACTTGTTTAACTTTAGCTTTTTCAATAATGTTTCCTAAAATAAATGAGTCTAGGTAAGTTATAAGGTTAGAGCTGTACGGTTGAGCTGTTTTTGTGTGGTTGCTAATCTCTGACATTAATGGACAGGCGAAGGAACTGCCCACCTATAAGGACAACGATTTCATCAATGATGGGCAGAAGATTTACATCGACGAGGAGAACAAGAAAATGTTCCTGGAGAAGCTTAGGAAAGACGTGGAGGTATGTGTATGAATGCTTGTTGTTTCAGAACAATTGCCTTATTGTCTGTCTTGGTTCAATTCAGTTTATTTCTATGGCGCCAATTTAGAACACATGTCATCTCAAGGCACTTTACTGTTCACCAGATCATACAGTGATTTAAAGTTTTCTATTTAAGGAAAACCTTTTGATTGCATCGACTCATTGACTCGAATGCAATTCCTTACACTAATTATGCATGGTTCAACCTTCTCACCGTCATCCTCAGTTCCTGGCCCAGTTAAAGCTCATGGATTACAGTCTGCTTGTGGGGATCCACGACGTTGAGCGGGCCGAACAGGAAGAGGTGGAGAGTGAGGACAACGAGGCAGACGAGGAGGGCGAGAGCGACGGTGGGGTCATTGGGACGCCCCCCGACAGTCCAAGCAACACCCTGGATAGCACCAAGCCTCTGTCGCCCGGAGAGTTTGATCCCACCATCGACGTCTACGCCATCAAAAGCAACGATAGTGAGTGGCCATTTATAACACAATGAAGGATGACAAAGGAGGGTCTGGAAATAAAAAACAAATAAATTTCAAGTGCATATTATCTAATTATCTTTTTATAAGAGTAATAAAACTCATTCCATTGGCTAATCATCTTATTTACCTACTCAAATTAAGGCTAAATACACTTAAGGATTATTTACTTATTTTTTTCTATATTGTTCTTGCAGTGCGGAGAGCTCCCCCTAGTGGCCATAGATTGTTTTCCGGGGACATAACATGTTCATAGTAAATTTCTTCTGATCCTGCTAAACAGGGGCACACATTATCTTAAGTTAATTTGCTTCTAACTACAGGTGCTCCCAGAAAGGAGGTTTACTTCATGGCTGTCATTGACATCCTGCAGCATTACGATGCCAAAAAGAAAGCAGCACATGCCGCCAAAACAGTCAAACATGGGGTAGGTTGATAAATCTCTTCTGTATTAGAACTGCTGCATGTCTACAAGTATTAATTAAATATTGACACTGTGTAAAGAGTTCAAGTTTTAGGGCTAGCCTTATTGGAGCATTAGTGTAAATTGTTGGCTCGCCACTTAAATCAGCATTTAGAGAAACCTTTTTTCTTGTTTTCTTCTTTTCTTAATAACTGTTTTTGTTATAAGGTTTTTAATAATATGTTTTATTATTATTTTATTATTAATTTAGTGTAAGTCAAAAACCTCAGGCTTCATTATGGGTGAAAGCTGGATAGCATCAAGGATTTCTTTCACAAAGCTGGTTATTAGTTACTCCTTGTATAAAATTTAGATCTTCTGTTTTTTCATTAGCTGATTTCAGCAGATAAGTCCAGAAATTATCATTTAAGTTAAAATGTTATTTATTTTTATATTTGTTTTTTACTCTGTTTAATTCAAGAGGCCTTGTAAAAATATTTAAATATCTGATCTTTTTGTCATTCTGTTGCGGGAAAATCAAAGTACCACGTGTGTTTGGGTGTGGTGTAATATGCCGATATGAAGGAGCAGATCATTTTGCAGTAGAAAGAAAGAATTTATGATTTTTTTTTTTATTTAAGAGAGACAAACATGTACATCAATGTGTGAATTTCTCTCTGACCTTCTTTTATTCTGACATTCCTAAATAAAATCTAGTGCAAAAAAGAATAAATCCAGGTGTGGGAGAAGAAATGCTCAGTCTCATGGTAGCTCTGGAGGAGCTGCAGAGATTCACAGCTGTTGATAAGACAAATATCTGACCTTTATGAAATGGTGGCAAGTAAAAAAAACAATAGTTAGCGGAAAGTCCTACATTGAAAAAAGGTTGGGTGTAAATTTCAGCAGGGAGCTTGGTTCGTCCGACTCACAGCGGCTTCACATGGAACCGTGATTTCTAGTCCTTGGATCTCAGTGATGAGGACCTGTCCTGCTCACTGGTGGTGTAGGCAGTGCTATTCCTTCCTTACTTCCTTTCCTTCTTTTTTGTACCTCCTCCCTTTCATTTCTTCTTCCTTGTATCCCTGCTAATTGTCCTTCTTGTACCCTACCCTCTTCCTTGTGTCCGTTATTCTTTTTTCCTACCAACCTCTTTTCTTTCCTTGTCTTTTATCCTTTGCTACTTTTGTCCACACGTTCTGTTCTTTTGGTCAGCTTTTTTTTCTCTCAGTTTTATCCTCATTTTGTGTTCTTCTTTTTTTCTCCTCCATCCTTACTTCCTTCTATCTATCCATAACTTGTGTTTCTCCTTCTATGTTCCCTCCCTCCCTCTGTTTTTTTTTATTATCCATCCCTCATATTTTTCTGTCTTGGATTCTTCCTTCTTCCCCAGCTCTTGGGTTTTTTTCCTCCTTGCATCCTACCTCTCTTGTCTCTGGTCTTTCTTTTCTTTTTTCTTCCATTCCTCCTCTCCTAACCACCCTTCCTCCCTGGGTGTGTTCATTGCTTCCTCTCCAGTTTTGTTTTTCCTGCTCCTCATGATCAGCTTCAAAATTTCATTTTGTAAAATAAACCAATCTAAATTAGAACTTGTGTTTTAATTATTGCCATAACACAGTAGCCCCTTATGGAAGACAAATTCTTCTCAATTCTTTAGAAAACAGGATTTTTTTTTCTTTTCCTTTGCTTTGTGTAAAACGAATAGGAGTGTCCTAAAGTTGTAGCTAAACTGTGGTAAATTTAGCCAACTGTGAAGTTTCTTTGTGTGCCCCTCTGCAGGCCGGAGCAGAGATCTCCACGGTGAACCCAGAGCAATACTCCAAGAGATTTTATGATTTCATCACCACCATCCTGTCATAGCCCCCCCAGAGCGACAAGAGCGCCGAGGCACATGGGGAAAGAGAGGGGAGGTGTGATGGAGCGAGGGGCGCAGAGGCTGGATTAATAAGGTGTCCTGACAGCTTTGTGTCCCTCTCCCTTTGGCCAATCGCTGTCAGCTTCTCTCTCTCTCAGCGGGGTTCCCTCCATCTGCAGCTAAACAAAACATTGTTTGTTTACATGTAACCTTCTCTTGTTGAGTTCTGTTTTCATGTGTAACTTTGGATGATGAGGTCGTTTTAAAGCAAGTGTCCAAGTCATTACATGTTTCATACCAGGATCTCTTGTTTCTAATTATTAATGTCAGCCTGTGGCTATTTTTTTTCCTTTTTTAATAACTATTGTTATTACCCGTAACCCAACATTCAGCACCTGCCTCTGTTTGTCCTTTTTTGATGTGATATTTGTTGTTTTCCTCGTATTGTTTCTAAAAGCCGTTCTGGACGTGAATGTTGAGCCTTGCCTGATGCAGTCGATTCGTTCCAGGACGTTGGAAGCAGTCTTCCATGAGGCCAACAACCAAACCCGCTTTAAAAAGCTGCTCGCACATCCAGCCAAACAAAGCTGCCTCCTTCATCGCTCATCTTCCCCTTTTTGTTTACACATGTTCTGAGCTTCTGGGCCACAGCCGTCCACATTAGCTAAATTGTAAAATGCGTGTTTACTCCTCACCGTGTCCGTCTGTGATTATCTTTCTTTGTTTTTTTTATCTCCTTTGTGATGCACAGTAGTTTAAAATGTAAAAGGGAAGACTGAATATCTCCAAAAATGAGAAGAAAAGAGGGATATGAGAGTGCAGCTTGCTCCAGCGTCCTCTTGAAATAGTTTGGCGTTGCCGGGGGAGATCGCGGTTTCTGTTCCTGCTGCTAAGAATGGCCCCGAAGTAACCAGTGACAGCTAAAAGAGTGAGTCACTGCTCTTTAAAAAAGAAAAAAAGATTTCACAGCGAAACGGCTCCGTCATTTTTTTTTTTTTTCCGTTGCCAACAGCACCTTATGAGTAAAACCCAAACTGTTGCACTTTCATTCTTGGTCAGGATCTTTTATTCTGTTACACACGCAGCAGAAAGAGCAACCGAGATCAGTCATCTCAGAACTGAAACCTAGAAGCCTGATCTCGGATCCGCCCCCCACCACGGCAGGACTCGCCGTCTCTTACACGGGTGTGTTTGGAAGAACTCACGGCAATATTAGACATTTTATTCTGTAAATTGACCTTTCTAATCCCGTGGGAGGAGACGTACGGCGCGTTGCAAAAAGGCGGTTTTACCTCCAGCATCTTATCAGTGTTAAGTCAATTGGGGAGGAAGGAGATCAGGAGGAGTAGCTGGTTTGGTCCAACAGCAACATTCTCTAACCTCGTTTGTGACTCTGGTGTTTATTCATTGTTCTTGCTATTTTTTTTTTTATCTGTTTTTGAATTTGGTGATTGTTAAAGAATTTTTTTTGTTTGTTTTTTGTATATTTTGCACAAGAGGAAAGGAACCAAATGTTACAAATACGACCCCAATTAGTGGAAACGGTCTTAACAAGGGAAATGCAATATACTCGTGTGTTCAGTTAGTGACTTGTATGTGACGTCGCGTTACCAACTAAAACATGTCGGCTCGTTCTTTCCGACTCACGCAAAAAGCTTCCAACATAATATTTGTTTAAATGTTATAGATTACATTGATGGTTCTATTTTTACATTGGATTTTAATCTCTGAACATAGAGGAAAAAGGAGCCAGGAGTGACGGTGCTGCAGTGATGAAGAATGACTGTTTGAATTTTTATCATTTCTAATTGTATGTTGAATAAAAAAAAAAAGATGCATGTCACAGGACTGAGTTTCCTTTCCTCTCTTTACTCTGTTGTTCCTCTCTGCCCCTCTGCCTAAATCGCATTAAGTAGTCTCCTCTGTTGCTTACTCAATAACTGTTTTTATTGTATACACTGTGCAAGATGTGTGCCTTTATACTCCAAATTATTTAATTTTTATATTTTGTAATCTTTTTTTTTTTTTTTCAAACAAGTGTAAAGGATTATTTTATGAACAGTGTGTGTTACTTTGATGTATTATTATTATTTTTGTGTTTGCGAGCTCCCCCATATTCAGCACCTGGTTCATCCACTCGTCCTCAGTCTGTGTAATAAAACAGTTTAATTCGTCGTTTTTTAACCAATAACTTTGAAAAAGGGTAAATATTTGAAATGAGTGTGTTTGTAACCTGTAAGTGTGAAGCTGCTTCTTTTCTGCTCAGACCGAAGGTGGCATCTGCTCACGTTTTAAACCCCACGCTAGTTCAACCTGCTCCTGCCTTTTAAGTTTGTTTTTTTGTGAGTGAGATAGGAGTGCATTGAGGAGTTTTCTTTTCTTTTTTTGTTTTATTATTTTATCTCCACTTCTGCAGACCACATTAGATTCGATTGTTTGTTTCTTTTCTGAGTTCTCCTCCAAACATCTGTTGGTCTCGGGGAGTTCATCCCCAGCAGGCGGTGGTTATCATAGTGAGCCATCTCTGTAAAGGGTTCGCCTTCACATGCAGTAGAGCACATGTTATATGCAGCTTTGTTGTCTTTTGTGCAAATGAAGAAACCAGTGCGGTGCAAGCCCCCCTCCTCCCCCCAAAAGCACCTGCATCAGCACCAACATGCAAGTCAACCTGCTGGCACAGCTAAATGCACCAAATCAGAACCCCTACCCGACCCCCTCTGAGCTTCAGAACATTGTGTCTAGTAAAACGTGTTTGTTGTTTTTTTTGTTTTGTTTTTTTTCTTTGTTGTTGTTGCTTTTCTTCTCTGTGGTAAATGGGGTAAAAGTGTGCAGTGCTCCCATGTGTGTGTTTGACCGTATCCAGAGTCATGGGGAAAGAAATGTAAACTGGCTCAGGACCAGGCATCATCTGCAGATGTGGGATTTTTTTTTTTTTCTCTAAATGTTCTTGCACCACCCCAAAACCTGCAGAGCATGCTTCAGTCCCTGCAGCCTGTGACGCTTTCAGACCCTGGCAGTTTGCTTTGAGCGTTACTGTACGTGTGAGAGTATGCATGCTTGTGTTTTACAGTCTGCCGAGTGTTTCCTTTCAGTGGCAGAGAGGTCAAGTTGAAACTGTATGTTTGTTTAATCTTAAATGATTCAGTAACAAGTACACTCCATTCCATAAAGCATTCGCTCCAAATAATTAAAGCACTTGTTCTGCCTAACTGATTCAAATGGTTTCTTTATTTTTTTTATTTTCGTTCCAGTGCATGAAGCTTTGAGTGAAGGGGGGGGGGGTAAAGTTAGCTATAAAAATAAAATGTTTCTTATTTTATGAGGAAAATTATATAACTCAGGATTATAATTATTTAGTAATTATTAAAGTCCTCATTCTTAAAAATGGAGCAATTTCTTGGAAGCAGAAAAAATATGAAATGGAGAAGTAAGCAGAAATACAAGGAAATAAACCTAAAGAACAAAGGAAGGGGAAAAAATGAATATATCCCTTTTAGTGTTTGAGGGTTTAAGTTTCTTCTCTGCATATTTATTATTTTTATTAGGCTAAAAGGATCAAGGCTATCAAAAATATATATATATATGTATGGCTCACCTACAGGATACTTCCTCCTTTAAAATATATTATGGAAATATTTATCATTGAATTTCAAACCATCAGGAAAGCAAAAAGCGTAAATTTAAAAAAGAACTTATCACATTATTGTCTGCAAATGCAAACATATTCTGTGATTTGAAATAAATGTGAAGCAACATAATCAAGCGACTAAAAGCGCACAGTGACACCTGGATAAACTACATGGATAGAACTATATAAATTAGATAAATATCAAGGAATCTTTTTTTATAAAAAAAAAAAAAAAAAAGCCAAATCATAGCAAATAGTCTAAATATAAATAATTATTATTTTTAAAGATTATAGAGTTGATGATATTCTACAAAAGTACGTTATGGTTAATTTAAGTTTGTCCATATGGTTTGATTTTTCGTTCTGTGGTTAAATGTTTTACCCGCTTTTATCAAACACTTAATAAACGTATTTTATTTCGTTTAAATCAGCATTTTAGCTGCATGTTTCGTTTGAAATTAGAGCCTTTGTCTAAATAAAAATGACTGAAATAAGACGTTTATTCGCTACAGTCGCCACTGCTGCATTTTTATAAGCTTTATATATTGAACTCAGCGGTTTGTTTCTGCGTTTTTGTTTTATATTTCCGAATAAATTCAAATCAAACGACGGAGGGAGATGCTGGAAGCTGTGAGCAGCAACCTGCAGCGTTTCAACCCTGAACAGACTCATTTTCATATTTCAGCATGATGATTGTTGGGGAAGCTGATAGCTTCAGGTTGGATTTTTTTTAAATAATAAATAATATTTGGTATTATTTGCAGATTTCCTGCTGCAGCGGAGTGCTTGGTTGCGCAGCGCACCGATTGTTTGTTGCAGACCTGAGTAAAATGTGGAGAAGGAGCAGACACTCCTGCAGACAATAAACAAAGAGCTCCTCTCCTCGCCATGTGCGCTGCAGCTGCTGCATCGCTCACTGCTGCAGGAAGCAGGCATGGCCGCCAGGGGGCAGAGCGAGCCCTCAATCCGCAGTAGAGCTCCCTCTTTCAAGCAGCCTTTCTATTTTTTTTTTTATTCCTTTACATTTTTAATACTCTTCCGACTGTTTCTACCAATACTGATAAAACCCACATTTTTAATTGTTTTTTTCTTTTTTTAAGACCAGTGCAAAAGATTCAGATGCAAAACTAATAAGCTTAAATTCACCATTCTTGCTGCTCTGTCTGAATCTGACCCTTTGACCTTTCAAACTATGGACATTTGAGTGAACTGTTTTCATTTAATATTTGACAATATTTTCAGCTGTATTTCATCCTTCAATTAGGAACTTCAAACTCTAACATTATGCTATCTCTGCTTTTTCTCATAGTAGCTTTGCTTCGTCTGTTACTGTTTGGCTGTGACACCACTATGGAGAGAAACATCAGCTGTGCTGCTGCCATCAACACCTTTGTTTATATATGTTGGAGATCGGCCTGTTTTTCCAGTGTAGTTCTGTTTCTCTGACTGTGACTGGCTGGATGTGCTCTCTTCATCCTCTGACATGGGAGCTGGCTCGGAGCTCGTCTGCCTGGCTGTGTGTTTCCTGGACGGGGCCGCCTTTTACAGTTGCTTTTTGTATCTCTGCTTCTGTCTCCTTGTACTCCAGTCAGCCTCGGCAGATGGCCGCTCACACTGAGCCTGGTTCTTCTGGAGGTTTCTTCCTGTTAAAAGGGAGATTTTCCTCTCCACTGTCGCTACAAGCATGCTTAGTTTGAGGGATTGCATTCGAGTCAATGGATCGATGCAATCAACTGGTTTTCCTTAGATAGAAAACTTTGATTTTATGGAAATTCGACTGTATGATCTGGTGAACTGTAAAGTGCCTTGAGATAACATGTGTTGTGGATTGGCGCTATAGAAATAAACTGAATTGAATTGAACTTAACACAAACCCTTTAAAATCAAAGTTTTAATGAGATCAAAATATTTCATCTTCAACATGTTTCACGTCGGTCTGGTAGCTCTCTAGCTGCTGCATCAAGACCTCTGAGTAGCCTGGTGAGTAGTACCTGCAAAAATACACACATTATAAACCATTGCTGTGTGTTTCAATTAACCTGACTCAGCTGATGTTGGGTTTCAGCTGAACCTGGTTTTGCAATTTAAAAAAAAAACACACTATTTATCAGGTTATCAGAGCTGCACCTGACTATCTCCTCGGGGAAGCAGCGCTTGATGGTGTCGATGTACTCCTTGAGGGTGGATCCTGGCTCAGCGTCGATCTCTTGGATTTTCTTCAGTCCTCCGCTGGTCACGAACAGACGGCGGGCCTTGCTGTCATGAGGGAGCACCTGTTGAGAATCCAACGATTGACCAGTCCATCGGAATCACTCCAACCCCTTCATAAAACAGATTTTTTATAGGCCAGTCTTTGATTTCTTCCTCACCTTGCTAAACTGGCAGACGACGTGTTCGAGGATGTTGCTGGGAGCTTCATAGAGAAGTGGTTCCAGAGCTGGGATGTAGGTGCACTTCAGCAGGATTTTCTTCAGGGTTTTCTCACTCTGAAATAATATTTTCCCTTTAATTTTGCTGAAACGTCAAGAGTGCATATGTTTCCTCTTATTTGGTGAAGAGAACTAATTCTTTTACGCCTTACTTTGGCCTTCAGATCCTCTGAGCTGCCTGCATCCATGTAGAGCTCCAGCAGTTTGGGCAGCAGGTTAGCTGTGGCCACCGCCTTGGCATGCTCAGTGGTGTGCTGACCTATCTGACCTACTGACCACACTGTGGCCGCCTTCATGTGCTGCTCAGACTCCTCTGAGAGGCACAGGGCCAGCTGGGGCACCCCCTGGAGAACAGGCACACACAGCAGCACGTTTTCAGTCAACTATGACCTACGTTAGAATTATTCTCTTCCTTTTGTTGGTTTTACACAGCAAAACTTGTGCTCTAACCTTACACTGGATGACAGCCATGGCAAGGCTTTCACTGTGAGCAGCTATAAATCCTAGCGTCATGATCCCCGGGAGACGGGTCTGTCCATGGCTCTCTCCAAGAAAGTCAACCACTTTCGACAGCCCACCATAGCTCACGATTAGCTGGGAGAGCTGCAGGAACGCAAACATGGACGCCTTCACTCAGTGCATCCACCTTTTCAGTGACTAGAGAGCCTGTGCATGCAGTACCTCTGGTGAATGTCTGGCTACCTCCCTGGTCAGGGTTGCCGCATTCTTCCTGACATACTCATCTGGATCTTTGAGGGAGATCAAGGCTGCAGGGAAAACCTCAGCCTCGATCACCAGCTGTGCCATACTGGCCGAGTGCTTGCTAATCTGACTGAGCGCAGAGAAAACCTGCCTCTAGATGGAGAAAGAAAAAAAGATGTAATTATTGAAAGGAAAAAAAATATATTCAAGTTAAAAAAATTGCCTACAACCAAATTTTGTTTAGATTTCTAACCATTTTTAACTTCTAAATGTGTCACTTAGCTGTTAGAATTAAAAAAGTAGACTAGATTTAATTTACTGATAGAAAAAAATGCAATTTATTGTAGACATTATGATTATAGTTTGGATCTCATCTCTTCAGAGTGTCTATATTCATTGCTGGTATATTTCAGTTCAAATCCAACCACACATCAGTTTCACATAAATCAGTATTTATATTATTGCATGTCTCCAGTTGTTTTTCTTTGCACTGATAAAAATGCTGATTTAAGTCTTGTTACTGAGATAAGTTGAGTTTCTTTTTTTTATTATTTCCATTTGGTCTGTTTGAGTGTGATCAGCCAACTGCCTCACCTTCAGCTTGGCGTCCTGGCTGAGGATCATCTTTGCCAAGTGTGTGATGGCACCGCTGTCCACCACCGTCTGGGCCAGCTCTGGTGTGTGTTTGCAGATGTCACTGAGGGTGGAGGCTGTGATTCGTTTTAGGGCCATCTCGGGCTCCAAGAGACAAATATTCAGCAGGGGGGCCGCTCCTGCTTCCACAACTGACTGGGACAGAGCTGGGCGGTGGCATGCAGAGGCAGTGGACATAAAGATATAAAGACAGTGCATTGCTAAACCTGCTTTCTGTTCAGAACTCCCTAAAAACAATGAAAATGTTGACAAAATCTACTTTATCCCAAATTTCTCCCTCCTCCTTCCCCAAAACAAAGGATATGTAAATGAGAGCAGCCCTCTTATCCCTACATGCATTGTGCCTTGCGATGCTGCCCAGAGCCCAGGCGGCGGCCTCCTTCACCCCGGGGTCAAACTCCTCCAGACAGAGAACCAGAGCGTCCACCCCCCCGCACGCCACCACAGCCTCAGACAGCTCAGGAGAGTGTTTAGCCACGACACGCAGCAGGAACGCTGCTGCTCTCTTATAAAGCCTCTGAAATACAGACAAATAAACACATCAGTGAAGAAAATAGTGATCATATGAGTGATTAAGAGTTGCTATATCATAATTATTAGAAATAAATTATTTTTAAAAATGTATAATGTTTGGATTCTTCCTTAATGGTATTCCTTTAACTAATTAGTTAACTGGCTATGAGAAAGAAAGAAAGAAAGAAAGAAAGAAAGAAAGAAAGAAAGAAAGAAAGAAAGAAAGAAAGAAAGAAAGAAAGAAAGAAAGAAAGAAAGAAAGAAAGAAAGAAAGAAAGAAAGAAAGAAAGAAAGAAAGAAAGAAAGAAAGAAAAAGGTGGGTTAAGATGTTTCAGGACATTTAGATATATATTCTTTAGGGAAAGTGGACACCCTATTTAGAAAGAATAAAAAAATATTAAAATGCTACAATGGAAACATAGAATAATAAAGGATATTTTGTGGTTTAACGGGAGTTTAGATCTAATGATGTAAGGCTGCATATTATTCTTTTAGCTGATGTGTTAAAGGATTCCTACTCGGTGACAGAAAAAAGCCATTCATTTTAAGATCAAATTTTCCTCAACAAAACCCAAAGAAGAATTAAAAACATGTGATGACATTTCCAACTGAAGTCAGCAGTAAATGTTAACAAGTTAACTAATAGATATGTGATAGAACATGTAGTCATTTTTAAATCTTAGTTTAGATTTTGGATTTTTGCTATAAGAAAAAACATTTTAGAAGAGTTTTTTTTTTCCACTGCTGTAGAGTTTGTATTTGAGCATCTTGCTTTAACTTTACACCATTTCCTAATCAAATGATCATTTCAGTACATTGTTTTATTTTCTATGTATGGAAATCTTATTTGGACTAAACTATATCTGAAACAATGAGATTAGAATAAACTGAGCTAAAGATTTAAATGAAATCTGTCGCTTTTAGATCACATTCCTTGACAATTGATCCTGTAAATAAAAAATTTAAAAAATCAAGCTGAATAGAAGTGCACACATGGTTTCATGTAAATGAAAAAAAGAGGCTCAAAAATTTTTTTTTTTGTACCTTGGGGGTTTTAACTCAAGGTTAAACACTGAATGCTTTGTTTTACAGCTTTTATTACAAGGGAAACAAGAAGTAGCCAGCAGACTGCCATAAAAAAGGTCCAACATGATTCATTTCTGAGGTTCTGACCGTTTAACACTACAGCTACTGATTGTCATGATCTAGAATTTATTTTACCGTCTTCCAAAGCTGATTTTTAGAGAAAAAACTATGCCTAGCCGACTAAATAATGAATCCAGGAGAGAAGATGCTAACGTTCTGAGAGGTCAGAGGTTTGACCAGCTGAGGCAGGATGTCCTCTTTCACCACAGCTTCAGCCAGCCTGTCACTGTTCTCTGCCAGACGACCCAGGGTCAGAACTGCCTGGTGCTGGATGCTGGGGACTGGGTCTGACATCAGGGAACGGAGCATGGGGATCACTCCTGGGGGATAAAAATAAAACCTATTAAGCATCAACCATAAAAGAAAAATCTATTTAATCACAGTAGTTGGGGGAGTGGGGGGCTCGCAGTTAGGGCATTGTGCTTGGATCCCAGAGGTTCTGAGTACAAGCCCCACTCCCACAGGCTGCCACTTTGGGTCTCTGAGCAAGACCCTTAACCCCACACTGCTCCCTGAGCGCCGCAGAAGGGCAGCCCACTGCTCCCCAAGGGGATAAATGCAGAGAGTTAATTTTGTTGCTCTGTATTTGTGAACTGTCCATGGGTTGTACTATAAAATAATATAAATGTTAGTAGTTTTTATAAGACCTTAAAGAAACAACTTTGAATGCTGGAACAAGTTTGTCTTCAGCTTAAATTTAGGTGTGCAACCTACAGAGCCTAACTTTACAAAAAGTATGAGGAAGACTTTATGATGTCGGGGATATTTATAAATGTATCATTACTGCTAAAAACATTTCATGCCTTAAAAAAATGTAATTAAATATCTTTTTTCTGCTTTGTAATTTGACTAATTTGGATTGTTTAATTGACTTTATTGATCTCACAGTGGAGAAATTTACTCGTTACATCAACTCAAATAGTTAAAGGAGAGGAGGAATGTGCCAAAGGAAAAAAAGGTGCATGGGATATATGCAGTATACACATATTATATTTATATTACATATTTCTCTTATTTCATATATTAATTTCTCCTATTTACTGACTATAACAGTTTTCACTCAGTCTCTTTCGCAAACAAGGCCACACCATTCTCTGCAGGATGGTGTTTGCAGACCAGATATAGCTTCTTCCAATAACAAACCAGATTCTTTCTCAAGGTTTATTTATAACATGTTACTGTTGACCAAAGTGTCTGTAATTTTTTTGACTCTGACTACTTTCCCATTGTTGTAAGTAATGGGGAATGAACACTGCTCATGCAGAACAGGGCAGAATGCTGTGCCATTAGGGCTGTATGATGAACTGTTCTCTCTTTGCAAACATGAATAAATGTGCCCACTGAGTGAAATCCATCGATCTCTGTTTATTTAACTAGGGAGAATAGTTGAATACTTTTTTCCCACTACAATATTTATAATTATATATGTAGTCAATGCACTGGGATTAACAAAATTGCCTTAATAATTAATGTATGATTTTATCTGTAGGATAAATGCTGCTGGTAATGATTTTATCTTGTCACTTACTGACACCACACGTAATGCAATCCAATAACAATCTTAGCTGTGGAGACAGTTAGCCTCGTGAGACCATCCTGATCTCGCAAGCTTTCAAGGTTTCACTCGCAAATCAGTCTGGAGACTCTCCGTTAAAGAAAATTTGGGGCCGTTCACCAAACGAACGTCCAATCAGCATTGGCTTTGAGGCGGGTTGAGGTGTGACGCAACGAGAAGCGCGACAGTTCAGTCTAAAGAACAT
>NW_015150825.1:292628-379864 GCF_000732505.1 Cyprinodon variegatus
CCAGTATTTTCGCTCCTTCCCAAAATTACTTCTACGGAAGGTTTCCAGATGGATATGCGGAGCAAATCCATCTGGTGGAATCAGGTTAGGAGACAGTGGCATTCCTGTCTCCTTAAAGCTACTATCTAAGTGATACTATTTTTGTCATTTTTACTTGCATTATTTTTTTTGCATCTTATATATTTATTGGACTGTGAGTCCAGAATAAATCTATCTATCTATCTAATTGGCTTAGAGTTAAATTAAATTGTTTAAAAGATACTCTTTAAATATTTTTGGGGAAAAAATACTTATTATTGATTTAAGTGTTTCTTGTCTTTTAAATGTGCATACTGTGCACTTAGAAATAGGAATTAAACTCTATGCACACTGCAAAAAATGTAAATCTAAATAAGTCATTTTTGCTCAAATGAACTGCATTTTTTCTTGAATTGAGGAGGTAAGTGAGAGACTTTGCCAATGGAACAAGACAATTTACATTTAAAATAAGGAAAAAAACAATTGCTTTGTCTTATTTTAAGCGTATATTATCTAATTATCTTATTTTAGGAGTAAAATGACTAATTCCATTGGCAGATCATCTTATTGACATGCTCAAATTAAGGGTAAATACACTTCATTTAAAACATTTTTTACTTATTTCTAGATGTTTTTTGCAGTGCAGATACAGCAAAAATGTTTGGGTCCATAGCCCCAAAACAACACGTCACACAAATATTTGTTGAAAATTTAGCTTATTTTGGTCTTATTTTGTCCCACTTCAAGTCCAATAAAAGACGTTTCAACGTGGGGAGGAAAAAAAAGACAAGACCTTTCAGTTTGTTGTTTAGATGTAAATCATGTGATATTTTCAAGTCTTTTCAGGCAGTTTTTGCTTGGTGGGTACAGCCTGCTTGGTTAAAGTGTAGGATGTCCTTATAAGTAAAAGCAGCTGCCTGTTCTGACTGGGAACACCAGGGGGTATTGCTGTAATGTTGTTTCTTACCTGCCTGATGAAGCGCTTCTGTATTGTGGGCTCTGGTTGCCAAATTAGCAACAGTTTGCGCAAACACCAGCCTGGATTTCTGGTACTGCTCAAAGACTGCAGGAAACAAAGCAAGTTAACATGAATAAATCTACCATGGCTGAACCCGCGTCACTCTGTGTAGAAAAACCTGCCAGGGATCTCACCTTGAACTATTTCTCGATGAGTCATTGTATCAAAAATAACTATAAAAAAGATCCGATTTCAACTATTTTTCAATAAAATGTGTATCCGCTGTAGACAGTTAATAGTAACTGATTTTAATTTCGGTCTTAAAGCCGTTATTCTTAGCCGCAGCTTAGTATAACTGTGCTGTCGTTACTAGTTGCCGTAGCAACACAAATAAGTCTATCGCCCTGTTCCTGACAAAGATCGTCTATGACAAACATGCTTCACTGCGGACCCTCGCCTCCTCCGGAGATGACTTATTTATTCAGAGTGAGACCTCTTTTATTGCGGTTTTCTCTAAAATGTTTACGTGTCTCTCGCTTTCCCCACACCTCTATTATTTGCTAATTTAAAGGAAAATAAAAGTAAATCCATCCAGCTGGGTTAAGCTTGAAATAACCACGGAGTGCATTACTGTGCGTTTCCAAAGATGGAGATCAAAGAAGACACTTGCTGATTATCTTTTTTATGTATATATAATTTCTTTTGAACGCACTCCTGACTTGCAGGAGCAGGTCGGTGTCTCATAATCATTCACCCTAATCAGAGGTTATTTTAATGTCTGTTAAATGTCGAAAAAAAAGGCTAAAAAACAAAACAAAAACAAATAGCCTATATAAACTTATCCCCACTTCATCTGAGCTGACAGCTCTACCTTTATGTTAATTAAAAATCAAGACAAATGAAAAATCTAGCATAGAAGAAAATGTATGTTTGTATTTTTCTATTAATTTGATTGAACAGAACAGCAGATAAAGGCAACATTTCCAACATTCAGCAAGGTGGTAAGGAGTATTTTATTAAATAAAATAAATTCCATCATTTTATGTAAACCTCAACCTTCCCCAATACTCTCCAAAATGTCTTATTTATGAATCTTTTTTATGTTAAAAATAAATGCGTTTAGGTTTCAGCACTGTATTTCCAATGAAAGAGATCTAAAAAAAAAAAAAAAAAAAAAAAAAAAAAATCCACAAAAACTCTTTTGTGGGGTTGAGAAAAAGGGTCATATTCAGAGCAAAGTTTTACATTTTTAGATTTAAATATAATCATTCCCGTTTTATTTCCGCTTTATGTGCTTTATAGAAGAACATTAGACTAAGAACATTAGACGAAAAAAAAAAGATTAAGCTAATAAACCCATTGGAAATACTTACATTTCAACACAGATATTTAGAGGAACTAACACTTTGGATAAATTCTACATTGTGTGTTGCTCCAAAAAAAAAACTAGATCTATGCACCATATTTCAGACCTCAAAGTAAAAAAAAAAAATACAAAAGCAAACAGATCATAGGATAACACAGGGACAATCTAACATAGGCTCGCTTGTTAACCTCGAACATATAATGTTGTTAAAGTGCTTTACTTTAAAACACTCGAAAAGATCTGGTAATACACTTAAAATACGGGAAATCTAAATAAGTCATTTTTTTTCTTAAAATTTGTGAATTTTGTCTTGAATTGAGAAGGTAATTGAGACACTTTGCCAATGGAACAAGACAATTTACATTTAAAATAACAAAAAAAAATGATTTCATTGTCTCATTGCAAGTGCATGTTATTTAATTATCTTATTCTAAGAGTAAAATGACTCATTCCATTGGCAAAACACATTATTTACAGATTCAAATTAAGGGTAAATACACTTAATTTAAGACATTTCTTTACTTATTTCTAGATCGCTTTTTCAATGTAAATGTCCAGGAAATAAAGAAGGTAATTAGAAAATGTCCCGTGTCGCAGAAAAAATGGAGGGCATTTACCCCAAAACGATCGATTATCAATACTACGGAATATTAAGGGTCGCTCTCTGCGCAGCTTTTGTATATAATATAAAACGGGAAAAAATAAATAAATAACTGCATCAATTTATATCAGTCGATTTTTCTACAACCGACTTATTCGTTTTAAGGTAAAGATAATTATAACCTAGGCTATTTATGCACTACTTTTATTTTATTTTATTTATTTTATTTTATTTCGGTATGAAGTAATTTATTTGCTTAAAATAAAAATCTAACTATGAACTTTCGAAAAAATCTGTTTTTGTATTTTTCTCAAACTATTCCAATTGTCTCTTCACTTTTTGTCGGTTTTTTCTTTTCTTTTTAGCGGAAAGACGTAGCAAATTAGAATCAAGTTTATTGCCAAGTAGGTTTGCACTTACAAGGAATTTGACTTGGTGTTGTTGGTGCAGACAAAAAACAAAACAAAATAGCAATTAGCTAATAGCAACAATGAGCTCTAATAAGCAATTAGATGGCTTATTTAATTTTAATAGATTTAAGTTTTATTTTAATCAAAAATACTATGAAATTAAATACAAAAAATGCCTTTAAGATAAACTGCAAAAAATTATAGACATGTAGTTATTTTTTATGCATTTTACATCAAATGAATTTTCACCTATTATTCCACAACGCAATTCGTTGATAAATTACCGATGCTTACGTCATATCCGCAGAAACAAGCGGACCCCTGATGTTTGGCACCGTCTGCCCATTTCAGTTATTTCTTTTATTTGCTTTTTTCTTTTTCCCCATTGAAACAGTCAGATCTAGGGATGAAAAACAGAAGACGTGTTTTTTTTTTTTTTTTTTTTTTGCATAAGTGTAAAATGTTTTATTTTAGATGTTTTATACTGTGCAACAGTAACAATACGGTAAGTTGTTCATACAATTGAGCGATACAAATAGGCTACAGAAAACAGACATGAAAACATTTGTCAGAAATCGAAGCCAAGTCCTTCCTTTGGAGCAAGAGGCAGAGAATAACACCATGGGCTGATTAAATATCAACTTTGTCTCTATTTACACACAGAAACCTTTAAAAGACACGAAAGACGATCAGTCCGGCTACAAGGAAGTTTTTTTTTTTTCCGAGTAAAAGGCAGAAATGTTTTTTTTTTATTATTATTATTATTATTATCATTATTCCTCCCATTGAAGCTTCCCGCTTTACAAACTCCTCATGTCCGCAACATTTCCCAAAAGTTTCTTTCAGGACAGCAAAGAGTCACAAAGAGCATGCGTGTGTAACTGTGCTTCAAAATATCCCAACACACATGAAAAAAAAAAAATAAAATAAAAACAAGAGAAACACCTTTAATTGAAGTGTCATCTTCAGTCACTTCTGTCAAATAAAGATGTAGCTTTTAAAGGGGATACATATTTCCAACTTTCTTCCCTCCATTATTTTCCTTTCAAAATAAAATTTCCCACTTCTGTTTTTTTTTTTTTTTTTTATGTTTTTTTTGTTGTTTTTTTGAAATGTCTCTGATTCCACTACTTTTAAACGTACAAATGATGCCATAATATTTAGAACGACGAATGGAGACAGAAAGAGAGAGATCATCGTCTACACAGTGGAACTACGTTGGCATGGAAACCGAAGGAGCGCAGCGGCAGTCTGACGTCAGCAGGCGGGTCCCGGCGTCATCCGGACGACGTCGCCGAGCCGTTCAGTGAGACCTTCCGAGGTTTACTGCCACCGAAGTGGGGGAAGGTTCGGCTAGGGGTCTGAGCTCCAGCCGCGGGGCTCCCGTTCACGCTGCCGATGTTGTTGCTGCTGGGGCCGTGCGGGAGCTGAGGGTGCGGGGAAAGAGCGGGGGTCCCAGGGCTTGGCAGCGACGAAGAGGTGGACGGAGCCCCGGTGGGACTCCCTGCTTTGTCGCTGGCGGAGTCGCTCTCCGGAGCGGATCTGCTAAGGCTGTTCTGACCCTCCTGGCTGTGGTTCACCTTCATTTTCTTACAGTTGGGTCGGACCCGGTACTTCAGGGGCAAGGGGCCGTTCTGAGAGGAGGAATGAAAAGAAAATTATCTAAAAGTCTAAAACCATGATTGCATTTTTGTATCCATATCAATATAGATCCGTGTAAATTAAAAATATTTACACGGATCTATATCAATTTATACATACACACAAAGTTATTTTCAAAACATGTTCTCTGCCAAGATATGTTAAACACTTAAAAAAAAAAAAAAAAAAAAAAGTATCCTTAATTCCTACGCATAATAAAATAGTTTATTTTATTTATTTGAATAATGTATGAATTGTACGATTGTCCTAATTTATGAAACTTATTTTAAAACTTTTTTATTTTATTTTGTCAAATAAGACTTTTCCCTCTCATTTATAGAAGGAAATGAAAGGCAGGTTCATTTATAAAACAACATTCAGTAGAAATACACTTCTTTATAGAAAAGGTCCTATCGCGTATTTTTCAAGCTGTTTAAAAAGAACTAAAAAAAAAAATAAACTTTAAGTTCCAAACAGCAGGTCAGACCGTCGGCATGGAAGGTGTTAAATTAATAAAAAACCAAAAAGGAAACATAGATTAAACAATTACTAATTAGTGGAATCTTTTTGCCAGAATTCTAAAGAGTTCAGTTAAATAAGAACCAAATATATATATATATTTTTTTGTATATAAAATTGCAATAAAAGACATTTATAATCAACCTACATGATCCCCCCCAAAAAATATTATTTTAATTTTCATTCTATGAATCCATCTTTGACTTTTATTTTTTTATTTGGAATCCTAGATTACAGCATATTTAACACATCAGTTTGTTTGTTTGTTTGTTTTGGCACCTTCAAAAACTGATCAGATAAATACTAAATTTCTGATCCCCGACGTCTTTAAAAAAAAAAAAAAAAGAAAAGAAAAGAAAGAAAGGAAAGGTGAATTTGAATCCTTCAAACTGCATCTAAACCACCCCCCATTGAAAAATTGGGGGTTTAAATTTTTTTTATAAATTAATAAATGATCTAGTGACTAATAATTATTGCCTTTTAATTTTTTTATCAAACAGTAACAACCATAACAAAACAAAAACATAAATAAAAAGTAAAGTTGTAGTATGGTAATCCAAAAATAAAGAGCTTTATCTTCATGAATACAAATAAAAAACAACAGCCCAATTATTTTTGCAGACTTTTTGGTTTTCTATTTTTTTAGATATTCAAGTAAAAAAAAAAATAAAAATGATCTAACACTTTTCTATATTTCTTTTTTTTTTTTTTTTTTTTTAGCAGACAAAGCGTAATCATCAGTAAAATACCTCTATTTGAATATATAATTTTACGACTATATCAACTTCAATCTCTCCCAACAGACATGTATGCATGTTAAGAATAGCTTATGGTTTGCAAATAATTAGACCTATAAAATGTATACGACATACTTCATTATTCCATTGACTGGTATTACACCTATTTAATTTTAAATTAAATTACTTGAACATGCTGGAATTTACAGCAAATACATTTATAGAAACAAATACAGTAGATTTTAGGTCACTTATCCACAGGATGTCCAAGGAAACATCATCTTACCCTTCTCCAAGTATAGATATACGCTATATCCATTAATGTGTAGTAATCTTTGAGAGGCTCGTCTTCATACATAACCTCAACCTGGAATAAATGGGGAAAAAATGGAAACTCGTTTAATTAAATGTAAAAAAAAAAATGAAGTTATCCATCTGCATTTATATGAGAGTATCAACCAAAATAAAGAAAAAAAATATATAGATACACATAAAATACCTGATATGTGCTTGGGATGTCCATCTTGCTGCGCAAAAACTTCCTCAGATGCTTAACTGTCATGGCGGCTGGACACTGCAGGTACCTCTTGTTTGCCACCTGCAGATCCACATAGCATTATATTATGTTGCATGTTTTTTTGTTTTTTTTTTTAATAGTGACAAAGCTTTGAGCTTTGCAAATATGTTTATATACATCTCGGATGGAAGGGAGCAAATGGAATCTGCATTATACCTGATCTTTTGTCTGCTTGTCTTCCACTCCACCTACAAGTCTATGAACAAATACAAACACACCGCTGTCACATTGTTGTTACTTAAAATTCTCAAAGTAAAATGCTTTACATAAGCATCTTCTTCCATTCTATTTTCTGCAAACATGATTGTCCTTCCTTGTTTTTAATTTTAATATTAGAAAAGCCAATAACTATGAATTTGCACCAATGTTGACTTGAATCTCCTATTTAGAAACCAAAAAGACCATCAAAGGATGATATATTGGAAAAGAAGACATAATTTAACTGCTAATTTCCTGGATTATAGGAAATATGTGTAACGTATTACTTAAAACAAACATTCTGTGTGTGAGTATATGTATAAAAAATGTAAGTAGAATAAAGTATAGCCTTTTTTTTCTTTTTTTTTAAAGGGACAGCAAACAATGAGTGTAACATTATTATATATGATAAAGCACACAACAAGGCTGGCTTTTAAACCAAGAAAATATCCATTCAACTATATTAAATATAAACCTTGCTCAGTAAAGCTTAGAGAAAATTCAATTTTATGCATTTAAACCAGAAGCTCACCTGGTCTGATCAAAGAACTCAATGGAAAGACTGATGATCTCATCATCTGTGATTATTCTCTTATCCTCATCTGCTACCTCTCCACGGTCCTCATGTGAACCATTGGATGCTTCAGGACAAAAAGGCAAACAACATGTGGCCATCATGCAGGGGACAAAGAAAACCATTAACATGAACTAAGGCTGGAAATTTAACTCACCATCTACGGGATGCTCTGCGTAAAAGTCCCTTCTCCTCTTCATTTCATCTGCAGGAATGACCACAAGTCAAGTAGAGCTTTATTTCTCACAAACACACAAACAATGATGATTTGTGCATAAACCAAAACTAATTCCACACATTTGACAAAGACAAAGGAGGAAAAAAGTAATTTCTATTCATTTTAATTGTTTTTGAATAGAAAAAAAAATATACAAATAAAAACAGGTTAATAACCCCTCGGATATGTAATAGTTGACTCTGGGAATTTTCTTTGCTAAACTTATTTAACCACAAGCAAAAAGTTGTAATGACTTCCCATTTCGCCACACAACTGAAATCAGGATGGCTTCAGATAAACACTCCTTAATCGACAAAAGAAAAAAATATATAGAGGAGGATGCCACTAAAATATCAGTATCTTACTGATCTAAACCATCCACATGCTGTTATTTCTATAGATTTATTTTGATAAAGACAAAATTTAAACTTCCTTACTTTTGAAAAGGCCCGGTACCAGTTTGTACACAATATCCTGTAAAGTTTTATCAGATCTGCAGAGAAAATTTGAAACTTTGGTCAAAAGCAAACAAAAGATTACAGACACACCAGGTTTTACTGGTTGGATGAGCAGATAAATTACAGGTTATATAGAACATAAGATGATGAATGGCTGATTCACCTCTACAAAAGGCACAAAAGAAGTAAGACTAATAAAAACATGAGAGAGAAAAAAGACAATGCTTTTCATATATGATTAATAAGTCAAAAAGAAATAAATGGACACACCCAGGAGCATGCTTTCTCACCTGATATTGAGCAGGGGTTTGGTTTTATGCACTTGTACATCACAGATGGGACAATATTTGCTGGTTTCCAGGTAACGCACAATGCACATTTTACAGACTGCAACAGAGAAAAAAATCTTTCAGTATGAATGAATGCATCAGAAAAGGATTTCCTGAGTGCCAAATGTGGGCCAAGGGACAAACACTAAAGTATCACTCACAAGAATGGAGGCACTCGATGATTGTGGTTGCATCTATAAAGTATCCCCCACAAAGGACGCATATGAGGTGAGGGTTGAGCTCTGTGATCTTTATCCTGGTGGTTCGATGCATGTTGGCTGAACTTTACAGAAAAAAAGAAGAAATCCTGCATGGGGGGAGCAATAGGATATAGAAGGAAAGTGTCACAATGGTGGAGCATTTGGGGATTATCAGTGACAATATAACAAAATTAGGTGATCTAAAAAAATAAAATCAATTGGCAACTGTGCAATAGACTTAGCTTGTGATATGCAAAGACAAACTGTGAAGAAATGCATCTTAGGAAGATCTATGCAGAAGCATGCATGCAATACCATTTGCTAAAGGTTGTTTGTTTGACTGTGTTAAATCAACAGGGTCTCTTATGCTAATTCAAAAATAACTGAAAGGAGAGGAGTTCTGTGGCTGATTGATAGGCAGTGAGATGGTATTTAGGAGGCTGTAAAATATCATAAATCAGTCGGATCATGGAGAGATGGAAGGCTTGGGTCTCTGTAGCCATCTTGAGCACATATTTTACCTAAAGAGAAACATAACTTGTTGGATCCGAGTGTTCTGCTGATTACATTTTGGGAAAGGATCAGTTCATTTTGCTCCCAGGTCACCGAGCAAAGGCAGCATTTGGCTCCCCAGCTTAAATCCAGAGAGTTCATTTCATTGCTCTGTACTTGTGACAGAATAATGACAATAAAAAGCTGAAAATATATATATATTTTTTTTCACACTGCAAAAAATGGAAATCTAAATAAGTCTTTTTTTCTCAAATTAAGTGCATTTTTTCTTGAATTGAGGAGGTAAGTGAGACACTTTGCCAATGGAACAAGACAATTTACATTTAAAATAAGAAAAAAAACAATTGCTTTGTCCTATTTCACGTGTATATTATCTAATTATTTTATTTTAGGAGTAAAAATACAAATTCCATTGGCAGATTATCTTATTCACGTGCTGAAATTAAGGGTAAATACACTTCATTTAAGACACTTTTGTACTTATTTCTAGATGATTTTTGCAGTGCATGCGTTAAGTTGCGCATGATTCTGGATTAAACAGCTACACTGCAAAAAATATCTAGTAATAAGTAAAAAATGTGTTAAATTAAGTGTATTTACCCTTAATTTGAGCAGGTAAATAAGATGATCTACCAATGGAATGAATATTTTTACTCCTAAAATAAGATAATTAGATAATATACACTTGAAATAAGAAATGCACTTAATTTGAGCAAAAATTACTTATTTAGTTTTACATTTTTTGCAGTTAGAGATATCTGCTATATTTCATTTTCTCCGTTTTTAATAGGAAAACAATTACATCGCAGCAACCTTCAACCCAGCCTGCAGAAATACATAAATAAGGGCATCGATTCTACGGACAGACAGGTTGAGGCGGATCAAAGCCCGTTTGAAGGGAGGTTAACTTGGGGGGAGATGATACCAGGCTCCCGCTGCTTGCGTCAGGTGTGCCACACAGGCTGGGGGCGCGTGGAGAGAGGGAGGGGGGGACCTGGCCGTTTCTATGGCAACTCCCTTTGCTGTGAGCCCGCGTGCAGACTAACCAGTGACCTGAACGAGACAGGATGTCGAACCAAAACAGGAGTCGGCGAAGCTGCCGATGAAGCTGAGCGGGTAGGAGGAGGAAGTAAAGACCGAGAGGCTTTCTCTCTCCGTCCCCCTCCGCTGCTGGACTGCCAGGCTGCCGACAGCACGGCTGCCATTTTGTAGAGGGGAGAAAAAAAAAAAAAGAAAAAAGGAGAAGCTCATATCGGTTCAGCTGGGCTGCGGGGTTTCCTGCCAGAGACAGGGGGCACGCGAAGTCCCGCATAAAACCCGCAGCTTTTTTGGGCTATAGAGAGCGATAGGCGACGGTGTCCCCGCCGGAGAAAGACTTCGCTTTGAGCGGTCGTGTTGTTCTCATACTGTGTGTGTCTTTGTGTGTTTGTTATCACGATGCAGCAGCAACATGGCCAGACAGCAGCGGCTCAGCCCAAGTTAAACCCGCAAAACGAAACACATGCAAAAAAAAAAAATAAAATAATAATCCAAAAGCCTGCGCACAGACCGCTTTTTTTCCTCTCCAGAATCAGTCACACACAGCCTGGATATCAGCCCATCAGAGCGCATTTGTTCAGCAAACACTGAACAGAAGCAAAGTTGTGGGAAAAGCCCATCCCCTTTCTGACAGAGCCGATCCAAAGGCTCACTTCAACCAGCAGTTTCTTTGGTTTGGGGCCAGCAGCCACCACCCATGCTGTTTACTAGTTATGTATTTATTCAACAATGATTCCCCCCTTTTTAAACCACCCTAAGCCAAGTTTCATAAAGCAGAAACAGCCTTTATAAAAGTTGACAGAAGATACACAGAAGCTCTGATTAGATGGAAAATCATGTTTCAATGCAGCCTTGGTGCTGAGAAAGATGGATCAAACTGAAATATATGTGCTAACAAGCTTTTAAGGGGGAAAAAGGCTTCTAACTGGGTGCCTTTAGTTGCAAATATGAATGAAGGTGTGATCACAGCAAAGAAAAAAACATAAGCATCAAATATAACAAAGCCATGTGTTAATACAAGGAAATTAAATAATTATGATCATTTTTACAATGCATTGCTCATTCCTGTTCCACTACAAACAGTGATAAGATATAGGCTTTATATTATAAGAATCAAAAGGTTGATCTGCTTAGTTTGTTTATATTTCACAAAGTAAAGAGGCAACATCATGCTGGATTAGATGCAAGCCCTTTATAGCAATGTGGGCTATAACAACATGCTTCAGTTGATAAATAACAGTGAACATCACAAAGTCAAAAGCTGTTGTAGTTTTCCACGGAAAAAAAAAAACAATAATAGTAAAATCATAATAAAAAAGCAGGATTTAAACCACTCTTGTCCCACCATCAGCACCACTGCCATGACCTCCCCACCTCTGAGGCTCACCAGATCCCTGATCGGACAAGTTTGGACAGCATCTCTGCTCCAAAGGATGCCGCACACCCGGATAATGATGGATAATGTCCGCTTATATGCAAGAGGGGGAGCTTGTTGCGCCATTAATCGATCGCCTGGTGTTTGGACAACTGTTCTCCCTTTTCTGACCTGTGGGAGCGGTGCTATGTGCTCCCGTTATTTATATGACTTCATCTCAATGCACACAGAGGATCAAATAAGGAGAATAGAGCCGCTGTTCCCTTCTGTGGCTGGAATTTTATTTCTTTTAAAGTGTTTATAGAATAATAATAGTAAATTAAAACACTTAAAACTGCAAATGACTGAATGACCCAAATAGATGCAGACTCCAGATTTCTTGAAAAGTACCAAAAAGCTCCAAAGTAATAACCCATGAAAATACGCACAAGACGCAAAAAAAAAAAACCCCAAAGCTTACTACACTATGTGAGAATAGATCTGAACAGAAAAAAATATAGAAAATATAAAAACTGGATGCCATGTTTGAGCTTTAATTAATACAGCCAATCTGTCTGATGATATTTTTATATAAGAGGGCTATAACCTTAAAAAAAACCGCAGCAACAATGGTGAAATGAACTGATTTTATCTGAAAGCTTTAGGAATGCAGCTTTAACTTCTGTATAGAAAACCCAATGATTGCATGCATTGAATTTCGATCAAAGGTGAGAATGTAGGATGTCAATAAAAGTCACTAACGTCATGTTCTGGTTATAAATTCTTGTAAATTTAACACCGCTTTGCTGGTGTTTTGGAGACGCAGGCTTCTCTTTGTACCCAACCCGACGTCTCGCCGTTGGATGTTTTTAAATCTACCAAAAATCCAACCAACCAATCCAAACAAAACGGTACAGAACCGGTGAAGAAACGCACATAGTTTTTGATTCTTCAACGATCAACTCTGTACTAAACAGCAGCAATTAAATAATTTGCACACAAATTAAACGTTTCGCCTCAATGGCACGTTTCCGGGAGCCATCCATTTTTAGTTAAAAAAACCAAACCTGGGTGAAATTCTTCAAAAAATGGAATGTCACCCGCTTTGAAACCCTTCCAACATCCCATCTCTATAAAATAAAGCCCCTACGTGGGAATCTGAGACCACACGGAGCGTTTGAAGCACTTGCTCCCGCTGCCATCTCAGCCGAGCCAGCCTGGTTCGCCTCAGCTCTTTCACTTTACATAAATCCAAACGACGTAAAGCAAACCTTAACCGAGATCAGGCTTTACAGGCAGATGACCAACCCATATACCATACGTTCCTGATTCAAACTGGATGATAATTGGCTTTTATTGCCGAGAAAGAACGCGTTTTTGCAGCGAGAAAGGGAGGAAAAGTAGTGCGCAGAGACACGCTGAGCTCCACGTCGGTGATAAAGCTCCACATCCACCGCTGGAGCGGATCAGCGCGGAGGGAGCGACACAGAGAAGGTGGAAAAAAACACAAAAGCACACCGCTAAAACGTCGCCTTTCACCGCCGATGGATAGAGAGCAGACGTACGGGGACAAACCTGGACGCTTGGCTGGCGATCGACGGCTCTCGACGCGGCGGAGACAATGAAAGTTGGCAGGCTGATCAGCAGAAAATGAATAGAAGCCGAGCCGCCATCTTGAAGCAGGGCTGCAGACGCTGTCAGTGGCGGAGAGCGCACGGCGGAGCGCAGCGCATTTCAGATGCGCCAAGAAGAGAAGGAGGGAGGGGGGTGTGTGTGTGCAAAACTCCTCGTATCCCCCCCTCTGCTCCGTGCGTATCCCGATCCAACAGAATCCAAATGCGTTGGTTCTGACAGTTTCCACTTCGGCACTGATAACTTTGCCTCCAAAATATCCGCTTCACCTCCAGAGCCGAAACGCAGCCCTCTCTCTCTCTCACTGTGTGCGTGTGCTCCGTGGAAACTGACACCGTCCCCAAAATGGCTTATAGTTCGACCGCCCCGCTTTGATCACGTGATCTGTTGCTTAAGGGTGCCTGGGAATTACTGTCGGTGTATTCACGTTTCCCCAAAAATATCCTGCGTGGTGAATTGAAACATAAGAAAACCTGGACGTGTGCACATGATCGCGTTTTTCCCCTCTTTTCTTTCTAAGGAAACCAAACGTTGCTGCAAACTGAGTCGAAATGATTAGCTGCAGATCAATTCGATGTCGGGGTGTTTCTTTGAGACTCCAGATACGATCCACATTCACGCACTTTTTTTTTTTTGAGCATGACAAGAGGGTTAATATGCTAACGGATATGGTGCGCACTCGTCGTTCTTGTTAAAAATAACCACAAGCCCCTGCCCTCATGTGGACTGGCAGAAGGCAGCTGCTTTATTAAAGCTCTACTCTAAGATCAACGCACTAACAAATGGCGTCAAACCTTTGCCACTGGCTGCAAGAAAAAAAAAATGCGCAACAGCGTTCTCCAGATGAAGCTGAAGTCTTGATCCTGCTTGCAGGCGGACAAACATGAGGGAATCCGGGATGTTTATGGAATGTGAGCCATAGTGAAGCTTCAAAGTGAGGAGCTTTGAGTCTGCAACCGAAAGGGATACAAACTTACCGGGAAAGGGGAAGGAATGCAAAGCAATTAATCCAAAAAAATAAAGTCCAACCCTTTAATTGGATGGCAACGGAAAAGACAACACACGATTTCAAATTACAAATATATATATAGCCTATATATATGTGTCATTTTTCCAGTCCAGTGTTTATGGAACTAATTAATGCTTCAAAAAGACGTGGAGTAATTGTGTGGATATTATTTCAAAGTTTCAAAGAACAAATGCAACAAACTTTATTTGTCAAACATGAGATTTTATTCTCCTCGCCAATACTCGTGTACAAAATCGTAACCAACACATTTAAACAAAACAAAGATAATGAGGGAAAAAAAAAAGTGTAGTGAAGGTTTTGTAGCTGCAGGGCGTCACATCTGACTGGCTTTCTCCACACTCTTAGCAGCGTCTTTTAACTTTGCCACCAGATCCTGGAAAAAAAGAGCAATCAAGGATCACCTAATCAACGAAAAGCAGAGATATTCTTAATTGGCCCGAAGAGTCCGACAGGGAGATGAAATATTAATTTATCCAGGTTCATAGCTCCTGATTTAAAGCATCAGCACCCCTCTTTCTCAGGATTATGATTTATGTTTTAGCTTTAAATTAAATTAAACAGTTAAAAGGACCGACACACACTTCGATTTAAAAAACAAATCCGATCTCCAAACTCAGTTTTGTGCGTAAATCTTCAGCTTCGGGGACTTCTCCACCTAGAATCCACCTTTCTTTTATTTACCTGCAGCTGTTCCGTTGTGCAGGTAAAGTTGACATCCTCCGGTGACCCCTCATTCTGAAAGTAACCAAACAAACAAACCAATAATCATAATAATTAAATGGGACTCTTTGGCGCACCGGAGCATAACGCAGCAGCTCAGTTACCTCGGTGTTCAGCGATATCAGGTAGAAAGGCTCATTGATCTTATCCAGCTGCCCGTTCTGATGGACAATAACAGCGTTTTTAGAGTCACACAAAAATGGAACAGCTTCAACTACGGTATCACAGCTCTTTCTACCTTCATTTGGTACTGCAGACGCCAAGAGACGTCGTGAACGTGAGGAAGACGTCTCCCTATGCTGCAAGAAGGGAGAGGACAGAGCTTTTTTTTAGCAAATTGCGTGCATTTTTAATGGACTCCGTTGCTTATTAATATGTAATAACATCTCCTGATCTATAGTCAATTTTCTACATGTCTGGCAGTTAGAAAAAAAAGCTTATATTTCTTTATTAAGTTCAGACAGATCTAAAAAAAAAGGAAATTTTCAAATGGCACAAAAAGAAAAGCAAGTCAAAGGAGCTCAACTTGACCCCATTTCATTTCTTTTTTCATTACCTGCCAGCAGACACTACCTCTTTTGTTGTTTTTTAAACACCTTTATTTAAAATTTTGTGTATATATATATATTTTTTTATCATGAATTTTGATTAAAAACAACAGTTTGCATTTCCCTATGAAGGTGTGATCATGATACTTTTCCCTCTCTCTCCATTCCAGATGTACATGAATGAAAACATTGCTTATATGTTCTCTTCCAGCTAACAATTTATCTGCTCTAATCTCTTCACTCTTCTGAAATGTATTAAGCAAGTTCTTTTCAATGGGGCTTTGTTTTCTTCTATATACTTTGACCATTTTAACCTTAACTTTGTCTGCCCAGATGGACAGCATCCTGGAGACATGTTTGTTTTGAATTCGAATAGTTTTTAGCAACTTGTAGGCTGTAATGTTTATAAATTAGTAATAACATCCCCTGTTCTATACATGTCCAGTCAATTTTATATGTGAGAACAAATATCAAGCTTACGTCCCTGACACAAAAAATCCTAACTTTGTTGAGTTTAGACATATCTAAAAATGTCATTTTTTAAGAAAAGCCAAACGGTCAAAGGAGCACAATCGACCCATTTCATTTATTTTCTCCTTACCTGCTGAGTAGACTCTCAACCTCTTTTTTATGTTTCTGTAAAACAAAAACAAACCCCAGTTTACCTACAGTCACAACTGCAACTATTAAAAGCTCTTTATTACAAACAAAAAAATTAATAAATATATTATCTAAATCATCTGACCTGATGGGTGGTGAAGAATAGTTCTAATCTTTCTGGGCTGAATGTGAGCTCCTCAAGGCAGGAGCTGCAACAGGGAAAAACAACTTTATTTTACACTTTTAAAAAATGTTTCTGAAGTGATTTTATTAAAAATTGCATATGTATTATACGTGTTGAACGTCAAGGAACTAAGAAAAAGTTGTATTTCCTTATGAAGATGTGAACAAAATACTTTTCTCTCCCTCTCCATTTTAGCACAGATGTATACATGGGTGAAAACATCCCTTAGTAATTAGCATATAATATTCTAGTTACCAATTTATCTGCTCCAATTTCTTCAATCTACTAACAAAGTTTGTTTTTTTTTTTTTAAATGGAGCTTTCTTTTGCTATAGATTTTGACCACTTTGAAAGTTAACTGTCTGCTCAGATGGACAGCATCCTGGAGACATGTTTGTTTAAAATCAGAATGGAAAACTGAAAATAAATAGTCTTCTGCAGTGGGTCAGTTATCAGTGCCAAATTTTCTAGTTGAAACTGGTTTTAGCATGATCCAGGAGAAAAAGGCTGAAAGTTTTTTTTTTCTTAAGTTGTTTGCAACACTGCTCTCTTCTAGTTGCTCCATATTGTCAGTCAACTGGCTGAAAGCTGCTTCTGCACCTGTATTTGCTTACAAGAAAGAGAGATTTGGTTGCTTGGAATTATATCCAACTTCTCCCTCAAAAAACAAAACAAAATAAAAAAAAAAAAAAAAAGGAATGGCATGGAAACAAATGTATCTAACACAGCAACATTAATAAGAAAAATTGCCTCAATCATTATGTCATCTAAATGTATAATTTAGCTATTTAACAGGAGTAGGAATGTCCGAGGCTTTTCAGTTTTAAATAACATTTTCATCACTTTATCCTTTTTGTTACCATTAGTTATACTCCTGCCAACAAAACCAAAATGGATGAGCAAAAAATTACAATTACTCCTACCTAATGAGCAGTCCATCCTCCTGCATTTTATGTAGTTCTGTCCAGAATTATCTGATTTTATCTCAACCTGCAGTCAGCTTCTTAATTTTTTCAAACACTTGTAATGCTGCCTGGTCTTCCCTTAAGAGACTTAAAGAGAAAATCTTATCAGTTGAGTGGATGGTGTAAAACTATCTTTCTTTGAAATCTGAACACTGCCTTTCATTTCCCCTTTCTTTAAACAGTCTGGCGTGTTTGTTTTGTGCACAACACCCTTTGATACACATCTGTGCAGCCCATTCAAACAGAGGTTAGCAAGATGCATATCTAGATTTTTGATGTGCACAGCTTGTCATGGAAATATCTCATCTTAATAGTCTGTACATAACTAGGAATTTGAGATTATGGAGCGAACCGAAAGAGTGATGCATTAAAGTGAAAACACCACGGCTGACAGCCAACTATATTAGAACCAGAAAGCAAAAGAACAGACCACTCAGCCATTTTCAACACAGATTCCTGATTTTATTTGAGGCCAATTCCAGTTTCCACTGTTCTGCTTATTTTCAGTATTATACATCATTTAGAAAATAAGTATGTAGGTTTCTCTGTAGTGTTAAGAGTTTCAAATCTATCAAAAAATGTTAAAAAAAATAAAAACAAAATAATGATCCCCATTGATGCATCAGCAACAGGAGTTTCATGAGACCTTTTGTCTGATTTTTTGTTTGTTTTACAGAAATGCAGAGAATTCACTTATAGAGTTTGTAGACTTAAATAAAAATGAAAGTTCTTCAATTTTAATGTATTGGCGGAAGACCAATGTCTTCCAGTGTTTGGCCTGCCTTTCACCAGTCTATTGATGCAAATAAGCCAGTTTAATGTATACAACATATTTATTTCTAAATGTTTTCTCTTCCACGCTCAGAGGTGTAGCTCACTTTGAACACTCTACAAAAATTTTACATTATTAAAAACAACCCATTTCCATCCAACTGTTGTAATTTAAAAGCACAACCCCCCCTGTAGCCCATACCTCTCTTTATTTTCTCCATATAGACTTAGAGTCAACTTTATTTATCCCTTGGGATAACTCCTGCAGGGAAATTCTGGTTATATAGAGTAAAAAGAGTTAAAGCAAGATGTCATTGAAGATAAAAAAACATGACAGACAATTTAAAAAGAATGTATATAGTACAAAAAAGCATAAAAAAGAAAAAAAGTTGTAATATCCAAGAATATGTTTCCCTTAGATATACAAATTATCTGAGAGAGTTAAGGGAAGACTACTATTTCACCTGCAGAGATGTGCATGTTTAAAAAAAAAAAAGATCCAGACCTGAAATTTGGTTCAAAATATCGAAATATTTAATAAATTAATCCACCAGTTCCTGTGTCGCCCATGTGTGAAGCTGAAGGACACCGTCATGTGTCTGCTGGTGCCATCCATACCTTATGGTGGACTTGTCGGCGTTGTGTTTGACCGCCTCCAGGATGAACGTGGCCAGCGCTGCGTGGATCTGCTTCACTTGGATCCTGTCGATGTGCTTCAGTTCGGGCTGATCTGAAACCAGAAGCACAGTGAGATGGATGCTGTTGAAAGCAGCTCGCTTTCCACACATGCTGGAATAGATTGGTGCTAATGTGATCCACAGCTTCTGCTCGGGTTCTCCCAGATTGACGCGCGGAATGGAAATCAATGATGATTTGCATGTGAATGGACCCCTCAGCTGCATCAGCAGGGGAGGGGGGGGGGGGGTCCTTTGTTTGTTTGTGAAGATTTCATTTCCTAAATTATTCGCACACTAATATTAACTGACATGCTTTAAAAACATTTTGGAGACTAATAAAGGATTATATAGTTTAGTCGAAAATAAAACCCAATGAGAGCGCGCCTGATGTGCGCGCATGATCAGATCAATCTAACAGGGGTTGAAATACTCTAATATATTCCTTATGATGTGTTAAATAGCCTTGATGGCAGTTTAAGATGCTAAAAGCTTTTCGCGTGGCCGATTGCTTCAATGAATCCAAGGCAGCAGGAGAAAGAAAAACCGAAGAGCGCATTAAAAGCTCAAAATGAGCGATTTTCTTCGCACCAAATTCCAACTATTGGAGGTTATTCTACATGAAGGAGGACAGATCCGGGGTACAGGTGCCGTCAAAAACCGCAGACGTGAAGTTTTCAACAGAGAGAAACCGGAAGAAGCGGAGACAAAAGCGGCTGCATGGGCGGGGAGAGACATCGGCTCACCGAGGATCGCGGGGTCGGCCCGAGACGCGAGCAGACCCCGGAAGGAGACATCCAGCAGCACCTGGAAACTGCTGGGATCCACGACGGACGGATCAGCCAGGAGCTGCAGCCCCCTCTGCACCGACTCGCTCAACTCCATCTTGCAAAAAGGGCGCCACGTGACGCATCAGCTGATCCAGCGCGTGGAGAGGAGAGCAAAGGCGCGCGGGGAGGGAGAGAGCGAGGGAGGGGGGTCTGAGCAAAGACATATTACAGAGAAAGCATGGGGGGGGGGCACACCAATAAATCACCGGGGCTGTCAGCAGCCACAGCTCTGGACTAGGTCGGTGTTCTGGTGGCTGATTCAGCTCACATGTGGTTTGTTTACATGTTCAACACATGCAGCACAGTGTTAAAAGCAAAGATGAACAAAACAGGTGGTTTCCAATAACCCACCCTCACTACATCATCCAAACACACACAGGCTATAATAAGCAGGGAAATGCAGCTCTGTTTACCTGCAGGGCTGCATGAATCTCACATTCATCCTGTCAATCACCTTTTTCAAATAGAAACATTCAAAAGAAAAAATCTATTACCTCTCTTATATGTTTTCCCCCCTAATAATTGGCTCAGTGATAAATACTGATCTGCTGTCTTCAACACAGGATCATGGTGACAGATTGAATGGCTCTGGTTGTAGGAAATGTCTTAAGTTGATGTGAAAGTGTACCAACAGGTTATTTATCAATGTAAAGAATTTGGTTTGTAGTCCATATGCAGAATTTATCTTGTGTGTAATAGGATTACCACTTACCCCCAGCCTGCTCTGCATACCTAGAACCAGAACTAAACATGGAGAAGCAGCGTTTAGTTCCTATGCTCCATTTATCTGGAACTAACTTCCAGAAAACTGTAAAAGTGCGGAAAGCCTGAGTTCCTTTAAATCAAGACTAAAATTTGTTTGGGATTACCTTCGACCGTTCTAGTTAAACAGTTCAACTGAAACATCATTATTTCAACTTTTTTATTTTCTTTAGGGCAACTGTTTTTAATAGACTTTTTTTTTGTTTCTGCATTTTTTATTTTATTAATTTTTTTCCTACTTGCTTTGATTCTCTTTTATTTTCTTATATATTTTAATCATGTAAAGCACTTTGCATTGTCTTTGTACTGAATTGTGCTATACAAATAAAGTTGCCTTGCCCTTAAATGAAGGAATTTAAAGAGTATACTATTTTTATTTAGAGGGTGTCTGGGGGATGTGCATTGTTTATAGATCTTCTTTAAGAAGCAAAATTCAGAACTGGAGTTAACAATTTTAATAGCTTAACTTTGTGTCCAAAGGGGTCCTATTTTTCTAAAGAACATTTGTCTTTCATTTTAAGCTCATAACTTAAATGGAACTGCTTACTACTGTTAAAGGGGAGAGCTCATCGCTTCATAATAAAATTTTTATATAATGTATTATTTAACCTCAGCATTTGGGAATTTGAACATAGTGGTAGAAGGGCACACCTTGTGCTGCTGTAGATTAAAGTTTGACTTGGCTATTTATTTATTTTTTTATCTCTGTATGCTACTTTGTTTTTGGAAAAAAAGCAACATTTGCTTGGACAGAGCTGACACATTTGATTACTGACCTTTAGGGTTAAAATAAATAAAACAGAAGAAATAAACTTGCATAACATCCATAAAGCCCTGTCGGCTCAATAATAAACCAATAGCAGCCATCTGATGGTATAATTGTTAGTGCATTAGTCTGTTTTCGGTTCAAGACATCACCTCAGCAACCCTCATACCATTCTCTTTTCGTGTTTCATTCTCACATGTCACTGTGCAGTTGTCCTTTGTGGGGGGGGGACTTCCCTACAGTCTTGAGGCAGTCATAAGCTGAGGATCAATTTTAGATCAAAGCAGCAGTACACACAGTCTGTGGCATGATGTCACCCCAGATTCTCCATCATAATCCATTCATTCATGTGTATTTTAAGGTGTGCTGTAAAATGCTTCATTTACAGTCTAATTTCTAGCATTGGGTTACGGGGCTTTTTTATAAACATAAAGCAGTGATAACATTGACTTCTGTTTTTTTAGTTGTTTTATTCAAACTTAATAAAAAAAAAAAAATAATACTCTCTGGGATGTGGTTTCTTTTCAGCAATGGGGTTTAAGTCCGATGGCAGAGGCTGTTTTGTCATCGAAATGGTCCACATCACTGCCTTGATTCCCAGCCTCATTTAAAGATGCATCATTTTGCTGTTATAGAGAGCTTTAATGGTTAGGATGATTATGGGGGAATGAGGACGGCCACACACACACACACCGCAGCAACTATCGGACTGACCTCTGACTCTGCGCTTTGTCCAAAGTCCATTCTGGCTCCGGGTTGTGAAATAGATTAGCCTCCTCTGCCTCTCTCCCTCCTTCTTGGTGTGTGTGTGAGTGTTTATATATGTGTTGGATTGGGCCTATGTCACTTTTTTCTGCAACATCCATCTCTTAAAATGTGTTGAACTTCTTTTCATCTGGTTCAGAAATCTCCGGACTAAAATACCTTTGGAAATGACTCAGTATACAGATGGCTGGTGACTTGTTTCGATTACATTAAGGGCTTTAATGCTACCCATTACTGTTCAAAATAACTCATCAAAGCCATTGTTAGTCATGATACCAATGTTTAAATGGCGGATCATTAACTAATAAAGTTAAAGTCAAAGAAAAATCTACAAATTTGCATGCTCTGTAGGTCCCATATGCCCCACTGTTTAAAGCACGTTTATATTAGAGGTAGATGAAACTTCCCTTTAAGAGCAGGCTGCAGAATGTGCAGTCTGTAAGGAAACCAGAACAGACAGTGTGCTACTTCCTGGTTCAGATGAGCTGTTTTTTTAAGTTTGTTTTTTTTTTTTTTTACTTTTTTCAATAATCAACTTGTTTTATCAAAGTTGGTTCATCTGCAGATGAAAGGAAACTATACTGAAACCAGAGCACACATAGACAGATCTAGTTTTGATGATTTTTTTTCCAAATGCATGACCCCGTCCTATTTGTTTCCCCTTTTTCTAAATCGGTCGTTAATCTGTCACTTGAGTAGAATATCTATGCATCATTTTTATATTATTCTATTATTTTTCTTCCAGCATTAGGATACATTGTTGGGACGTGGTCCAACGAGAACCTAAAACTTTGAGTTTGATATTCAATTTACACCTACACTGTAAGCTTTATGGTCACATATTCAAACTGGAAACAGCAAACTAAACCGAGTTAAACATCTGGTGCATTAGCCATGATCATATGATAAGAGTGAACAGATCAGCCTGAGCTGCATTATAGTACCGTTTCTAATTGGACTGAGCCGGCTCTATAAGAGACTGGCTCTACTATTGTGTTAAAATGACTGGATTGCATGCATGGCAAGACTGCATGATATATGTGCATAAGACAAGCTCTGGAAAATAAACTATTACATTTGAAACTGATTTCAACTGGGAGCGGTTGCTGTGTGTAATGTTCTCTGAGTTTTAGTGAGTTGATCATAAATAATAGAAATGAATAACCTTAACTGTAGAAATTATCTGCTCCTCAGTTTGTGTGTAACATTTAGGGCTAAGGGAAGACCAAGAACTGCAGGCTAAAGTTTTTATTTATTATTTTTCTCATAATTCTTTAAATTTATTAAGTATGGGAAAAATCTGTTAAAGATTAATAAAACATTTCAACTTAAAGGATATATTCTTTTTTTTTTTCAGAAGTTGGGTCTCTGAACTGGCAGCTCTCCAGGGCACATTATTTGTTAATTTTTATATTAACACAATTTCTTTTTTTTTTTATTTAGGACCTTCATGTCAAAGTGAAAAAATAAAGTTAGATTAATTATTTCTTTAATAAAAAGACAAAATTTGGTTCAGGGCTTACTTAACAGACTGTATCCATTTAATCAAGAAAAAAAAAGTTGACTGAGGGATTTATCTTAATTTGCAGCAATATATAGATGAGGTGTCAAATCCTTCATTAAGATCAAAAGAAGCTTCAAAATCACATTTAAGGTTTCCTCCTGAATCTCAGGTGCATTTAAAAAAAATTTTTTTCTTTCAGTGCTTTCAACTCCTCAAAGACATTCTTATAGAAGAAAAAATAAAGTTATAATTTTCATAAGAAATAAAAAAATATATATTCTTTTCCTATTTCCATTTTTTGACTGTAGCATATAAAAATCAAAATGAAATTTCTAGCAGACAGAAACACTTTCTTAAGTCTTGTTAGATTTTCAACTCCCTCCATCCATCCAATATTTTCACAGCAGATAAATAAGTCATATACAAATCTTTGGAGAAATTAATCCAAAGCAAAAAAAGAAAAAATGTTTTAACTAAAACACATTTCCCTGTCTTGTTTTATTAAGTTATTTATGAGGCATAACTAAACAGCCCGATTGTTCTTTAATTAAAACTTAATTAAGCAATGAAAAGCATGAAACCACCGCTCCCAAGCAACCAGCTCATGGGGTCGAGACCTCAGTGTAACAATGAAGCCCCTGTAGAATCCAGAGGAAGACTGAATTCACAGATTTAATGTAAAACTTCAAGCGGCTACAAAACAAGATGCTTATATCCAAGGATTAAAGTTTTATCTCATTCCTTAACATTTTTTTTTCTGGCAGATCTCTGCTGTACTATAAAACACCTAAAATCACAGGTTAATTACAGGACTTTGGATAACAATGTGTGAGATTAAATTACTCAAAGAGAAAACGCATTTATTTTTATTATTATTTTTTTTACTTTTAACGTGACATTTGGACGGGGAAGGAATTTGGAGATATTTGCGCAGAGTGACTCTGCCCCCTGTTGGAAAAATCTTCCCTCCCAGTCAGACTGACGACCAAATGAAGGGTAGTAATAATAATAATAATAATAATAATAATAATAATAATAATAATAATAATAATAATAATAATAATAATATATTATGACAGTGTTGACGCAAATGACGCACAGTCCAGACTGAGTGACCATAGAAGCTGTAATTAAAGTCTCCCTCTGAAGCACCTTGTTAGCAGGGCTGCATAGAGATAATTAAATCACCGCTCTGCGCAGCCTACGTAGTTTCTCCTCCTTATTGAATCACCTTGATGTGCAATCCGTCACACAGCGATCATAAAAAAAGAGAAAAGATGCTCCCTTTGGATGATGATGACCCAATGCTGAGGTCAGGATTGGGTCAGAGTCTTGCTCAAGGACACTTCAGCAGCTTTCGTGGACCCGCATTGGAGGGTGCACCCTGAATGCCTCTGATATGCCCTCTGCATGCAAAGCAGCCACATTTTTTGTTTCTGTTTATATCATTGTGTCTGCAAATAGAAAGAGAAATCCGGGTTTAGACAAAGAGCACGCGCGCGCACCGACAGGCGCGCCATGTCCGCCGCTGGGTGGCAGTGGTGTGGTGCGGTGTCTCTGCTTGGGGAGCTTCTGCATGGAGGAAACCATCAGAGGGGAACAAAGAAGGGAGGAAAAGAGAAGGGGGGAGGCTGTCTATGTGTGTGTTTGCCTCGGTGCGTGGGGGAGTGTAAGGGTGGAAAGGGGAGCAGGAGGGGGTAATATATGGAAATGTGGATGCCTCAGCGAGAAGAGCGCGTTTAAACTAACCATGTCATGTCCACCACCACCATCCGACCAACCAATGACCGATAAATGAACACATATATTAGCCGTCGGTGGTTTTATGTTGAATGTAGCCCAATGGTAGGCATGTAGGAGCTGTGCAGAGCTGGGGTCCGTGTGACAGAATATGGCCAGCCACTCACAGACAGAAAAAAAAATCTGCAAAAGAAAATTACATGCAAATTAAATCAATAATTAAAAACGTCCAAATAAATAGGCAAATAAAAAAAAAAGAATTCGCACAGAAATAAGTTGCTTCAAAGTTCCACTTTATATATATATATATATATATATATATATATATATATATATATATATATATATATGAATGAATGAATGAATGAATATAAATGAGTGAATGAGTTGGTGTGATTGGCCATTTTTGATGAGGGCAGCTGTTCCTCCTCCTCATGCCTGCTGGTGAAAAGCAGCTCTCAGCGAGCTGCTGCTCTCCCCGCTGCCGCCCTCAGGAGCTTCCTTCCCGGCCACTTCCCGCTCGGCGTCCCGGTAGTTCCGTGGGTGTTGTTCCGCCCCCCCAATCGCTTTTATACGCGAGAAGAAAATATGCGCGTAAAGACTTGTATTGTAGTTGTGGATTCAATCCGACTGGCATTTTTTTTCTACTTCGGTTTATTTTTTATTTTATGTTTGTTTTGAGAATGATTGCTGCCGGCGGACCCGCCATGTTTAGCCCGCCCCGACTCACCGAGGACAGACTGGGTCCGACCAGCCGCAGTTTTACATTTTAAAATGCGCCCTAAGAACACATCTGAGGGCGCATTGGACTAAAACGCTCTAATAACAAACACATATTAAAAAAACACCAGTATGTTTTAGCCTCCTGGTGTTTTTAACCACCATTGCTGCAGCTGTAGAAGTTCTGTTTTAACACCACTCACATGAAGCAGCTTAGTTTTATCTATTGCTTGAATGGTTTATTTTAAAGCTCATGCCTAACCACTCATTTTTGTCAGTAATTAAACTTCCATCATGCAGAAGTGAGGCAGTGTGGATCAAAGGGCGTTAAGTGAGTAATTTGACTCTGTGGTTAGAAAGGTTATAGCCTCAGATGATATGTCACAGGGTTCCCCCTTTATATGCTCCCCTGCTCCCACAGGTTTGTTATAGATGTGGGTTAGTCTGAGAGAAAATTACAATCTCAACAGCGGAGAGGAATATTTTAGTTTCAGCTCTTACTATTTCTAACTTTTTTTTCCTTTTGTGATAAAATTATCTAAAGATTTCAGAGTTTTTTTTTACAAAAATTCAAGGGTAAGGGTGCATTGCACTCTAATTGGATTGTAATGAATCTGGCTTGGATAATTCTTTGCAGAAAAATGCATAAAACCTTTTGTTATGGTTTGAATAATGCCAAAATTGTCATTTTCTTTTGAAGTGACACTAAATAAGTTCCACACAGGGCCAGTTCTAGAAAGTTTTGGGGTTTTGAAAAGTAGCAAAATGGGGGCCACAGATAATCCTATGGTGGTAAACTGTAACCAAAATACCAAATGCAATAACAGAAATTTGATTCTTACTGTTGACATAAATAAAGAATATTTGATGGATTGGTGTCATCAAAAAAGTAATTAAGACAGATAAATAAAACAGTATACAGTCTAAGTTTTGTTTTATCTTTAAAATACATAAAGAATACACACACACACATACACAAAAAAAACCACCAGGGTGTTTTATCATTTTTATAGGTGTTATTCTTACCCACCCCTCACCCTAAAATTGCCCCTGGAACTAATACTTTTATGTGTAATTTTAGCCTGTACTCATGTCACTTCATATTTTTCACTTTTAGTTTCAAAGTCCTCGAGGGACGGCCCTGGTAATTATATCAAGATGTCTGTGCATTGTTATAGAGTTTCTATAAATCAATAGAGACATATTATGCAATAGTTTGCTGAGAGAGAATCATTAAAGAAATAAAGCAAGACATTGCTTTTCTGTAAAATGCCAGGGGATTTATACACACACAAAAACACACACACACACGACAGAAGTTCAGTCCATCAGATAGGCAGAGGAAGGGGTGTCCTCTACAGCCCAAATTAAAAACGCTCCCCAATCAGGCGGGGCAAAAGACGGCCCTGAGGCTTTTCAGCTTCCTAACACAGGGGGTCTTATCAAGGGATCAATTTCCATGCAGACTCCCCCAAAGAAAGGCTTTCTATTAGGACCAGCCAGCACAGACCCTCGGCTTCCTTTAGCTTGACAATTGGAACTTTTAAGGAAATTGAATTATTAAAGCTACAGCCCAGCTTTTGAAACAACACTATCTCTGCTCACTGCAGGGTTTGTTTAGGCTCCCAGCATTACAGTCAGAAATGGCAGCTTTGCAAGATTTTTTGGATAAAAGTTAAATGCTCTAGGCTGACTGTTTATTATCTACATAAAAGAATTACTTTTAAAGAAAGAGTAAAATGTCACATGTCCACTAACAGCAAGCCGTATCAAAGGGGCTTCTGGGGATTTATTTGGGCTGCGAAAACTATGGCAACAGGATCCAGGATGCTGGGATCATTCAAAGTGTACTTTCAAAAACTGTAAAACTATTTTAGTGGTCAATCAGTCTTTATTCAACTGTGTATCACTTTTAAATTTATAAGACTTATATCAATCGCAAAAGATTTGAAATAAAACAATAAATTATTGTGAGCACAGAAAAGAATAGAACTAATTAAAATTGACTATTCAACCCATGGGATTTCTGCAACATGAGCAAAATAAAGGAGCAAAATAAAAAATGAAAATAAAATTTGAGCTAACATGTTTTAAGAAATCACTTAAAATGGGAAAGCAGTGGAATTAGCCTTCAGATCCATATTTTTTGTGCTATTTTAACTATGAAATAGCTAAACCAACTAGTTTTCATACATTGTACATTTTTAGCAAAATTTGCTGGATTATACTCATCAGGAAAATTTATGCCGATCTGGTTTAAACAAATAAATATCAGTATTTGTGCAATGAAGGTACAGAATGCTGCTAAGATAGTAATGCATTTTTCAAAATCTATTGGCACACAAATCCAGGTTAAGATTTTATCTAAATAGCAAGTTTTAACCTTAGTTTTAGCATTGTTGCTAAACTTTTTAAAATTGGAAACCCCAATTCTTGTTGCAACACAGAAACTATGTTTACTGCCACTCTTTTGACAATTTATCAATGTTTACTATGTTTATATTTTCATTTATTCATTATTTAACACATAAACTTTTCCACCTTACTGTATTATAGCTAGTGCCAAAAGTTTAGCTAATTGCTATCTAAAAATCTAATTGCATGATTAAGTAATTTAAATAGTAATATCTTACACACTCCAAAATGTATGCTTATAGTGTATTATATAAGCTGGTTCTACTGACGATAAAAAAAAAGTGAATCGCACTCCTTTTGCAAAACCTCTTAGTTTGGTTGTTTCAGCTCTTTTTTTAAATGACAAAATTCAGGAATAACAACAGGCATCGTTTTTGATGGACTGAATTGAATAATGTGCATTTAATAATAACTGGGTATCAATTTGTCACTGAATTCAAGATGTCAATTAATATATATATTTTTGTATGCAAATATCTAGACAAAATATTACAGGAGGTATTTGTGGCTAAAATTAGACCATAATTTGCAGAATCTATTTCACAAAACTTAGTTTTTAAGGGAAACTCCATAACCCTAAATACATAAAAACCCACTTCTTATCAGATAAATTAGGTTCCAAATTAGTGCATAAAGAACACTCACCATGGTCCAAAAATGATTAACATAAAATAGGTTTTACAAAGCCTAAGCATGAAAAAATGCATTCAACTTCAGTTTGCATAAAGCCTAACCCCATACCTCTTTTTTCCAACCTTATTATAATTTTATAATTCTAATCACAGCGTCTCAGAACCTTCCCAGAATCCACTGGAGCAATATAAGGTGAAAAGTTGGTGCAGCTGTTCAGGACGATTATTAAATCCCCCTTTGATTCTCTTGTAAAGAACCACTGGATATACTGTAATTTCCTTTTTTTTTTTTTTTTTTTTAAAGGGGAAAATATAATTAGATCTATGTAAAGATTGTTTATTTGTTTTCTTGCACATGCACTGGTGGTTAAAGATTTAGACGTAGTTTGTTGTGCTCTGAAAACAGGCTCTCTTGGTTTGTGTGGCTCTCTATCCAGGGTTGGACACAAAAGGAAGGAGAGAGAAAGAAAAATGTCAGTCTTCACCTGACTCTGAGCTTGTTATAGGCTGAGAGAGGAGAGTGGGTCTGTGTGTGTGTGTGTGTGTGTGTGTGTGTTAGCTTGGAGAAAGAAAGAAAAACACCCAGAGGTGCATAAAGCTTGCACATTCACTGTCATGATTAGCAGCTATTATCAGTAGCTACAACGGGTTGCCAGTCAGGCTACATTATTCTGCAACAAATCGACCAGCAGCCAGTTGACCAATGACTGTTTCCTTTACTCTCAACACTTACTCTGCTTTGTCTAATTTCATTTCCTACCTTTTCTTTCATGCTTCTCATTGATTGGCTCCCCTATTTTCAGCCAGTTCCTTCATTTATCCCCACCCCTCCATCATTTCTTCTCTGTTCTCTTCCCTATCTGCCTTACTGTCATTTTTTGAGCTTTTATTAAGACTAAATCCTAATGCATATGTCTTGTATATGTTTAAATCTGAATGTGCGTGTGCGACTGTAAGAGTGTGCGTATAGTATTTCAGGACAAGACAGTCCAAGCAGCAGTCTGATCCATACTAATGTTCATTGATAGGAAAATCAATGGTGCATTGATCCAAGACTTGGCTCCGAGATAGGGAGGGAGGGAGGTGCAAGTGTGAAGACAGGAAAGGATTAGGCAGACGAATAAAGAGAGGGAGAGGAAGGTGTAAAGCATTGCAGGCCTCAGCAGATGATCAGAATCCAGCCCTCATAGCTCCTGTTAGAGGTTGGTACGTGTGAACAACCTGTCGTTCCCCCTGTACTGTTCTCTCCCTTCTCTGCTTTCTCGCAGAACTCTCTTAAGAGCGGATGAACAAGCCACAGAAGAGAGGGAAGAAAAAAGGAGGAGGAGAAACAAGAGAGGAGAGAGAAAAATCAATTTTCTCAGACAGAGCCAGGCTGGTCTAATGGAGGTCTAAAAGAGGAAGAGGAGGAGAGGACATACTTTCCTCTGATTACCTCCTGCCGCCTCCCTGACAAACCTTCAAAGCCAGCATCGCTAGAATGGCCTCGCTCATTCGACCTTTCGTCTAAGGTATGGAGTCTAGTTGCTTCTTTTGCTCAGTGCCAATCAGGCTGGACAGAAAAAAAACAAACATACAAGATGCAGCAAGCAAGCAGGCTGACCTAAAATACACCAGATATTTAAAAAAAAATAATTATTTCAGAACATTTTCAATTATTTTTTTTTAAAGTTTGGAACCCTGGTGGAATATTTTAAAGACACATAATCTAATATCTTGTTCAGTCTCCCCTTCCATAAGTTATATCACCAGCTCTTACATCTCCATGAAAGAAAATGAGCTGTATTAAATGAATAAAGGTTTCCATTAGTCCTTAGAGGAATCATTTTTAAAGCATCAAAGAAAAAAATTTGTCATGAGTGTCTCTGCAAAAAGAAGAGAAATATCCAGAGCGATGCTTCCCCTGAGATTCTGTGCTCAGATGGGCCCTGAACAGGTTCAATTTCCTGCAGAAAGCTGGATTATTATGAATCTGTGAGTGAAGTGGACACTGGCTGCCGGGGCAGAAATTGCCGGCAGGTGATTTGTCCCAGTTTGAGCTAAGTGAATTTTAAAACCTTGTTTATGGACTTCTTCATGAAGTACGCTGTTTGTACGGTTGATTGCATAGACTGGTACAAAATGTGCCCCTATCAAAGCCACTCAACAGAAATGATTCCTGGAAATAATGAAATTCTATATATCTAATTACTTAGTATGTGCAGGTAAATAAATGAACAGTTTCGTAAGAAGAACGCTCATGGTTTGTACTCCAGTAGTGAGTTGAATGCATTGTTCTAAACTAAAATCTTAGTGTATTCATCACCTTTCCACCACCATAGGATTGGCCTCTAGTAGTTGTAGTGGATGATATGTCATATTTGTAAAGTATACCTTATTTTTTTTTTAAGAAATATGGTCAGCAAAAGCCTTGAGGCAAATAGGCTACTGCTGTGCTGCATACTTGCAAATGGTCAGCACAGCCCATAACTTTGATTTGTAGGATATACTTGAGCAGAAAGCTGAATGCACTCACCTTTTGAAGCCATGAAAAGGGTCCTGGTTGCATTGTTGACTACATTGTAGGCATACATTGGTTTTATGTGTAGTAAATATATTTCCACTCCAGAAGCTTCATGTTAGTCGGCTGATTGCATTGTAAAATCAGCGTTAATGTCAGTCTTGGATCATTGTCCTGTTGAGACACATAGCCGTGTTGAAGTGTTATCCATCTAACCACAATTTATTCGGATGCTCAATAACAACCCAGAAACCACAGAGACCCAAGCCTGCTGGAACATCAGAGTCCCTGGTGAAGTGAGGTTAACATCCAGGCGCTGACCCTGATAGATTTGCATGTGCTGAATCGACTATTTCAAGCTTGAAAACTGCAGAAACCCAAATGGTCAGGCTTCTGTCCATTTGGGATTGCCTTCGAGTCAATGAGTCGATGCAATCAACTGCTTTTCCTTAGATAGAAAACACTGATTCAGTTTGAGTGTAAGATCTGGTTGAATTGTCTCTCTAAAGTGTCTTGAGATGACATGTGTTGTGAATAGGTGCTTTATACATAAAATTAATTGAATTGAATTCTGCTTCAAAGTCTTATAGTCAGAAGAGCCAACGAATGAGATATTTCACTACAACGAAATGAAGAATGTTTGTAGAAGACAAAGAAAGACTTTTAAACATTAGGATAATTTTTGCTCTTTTAATGACGATGGTGGCAGAATCATCCTGAAGATCTGATTTGCCATCAGTAGTTTAACTATGTTTTTCCACCAAAATGTTTTTTACTGTACCAGAGTTCAGTTTCTGGTTTCCAATTGCCAATTTTCATCCAGACCTTGAAGCTGACCGTTTGGTGTTTGAAAGTGTCCTGGTCCAGCATGTCAAGAGCAGCAGGAGGTGATGTGATATAGAAGCAGTGCATTTGAGTAGAAAATGAAGAGGAAAATAGAATATGAGCTTAAATTTGAAGATGAAAGAGCTTGAAAATATCTTGTCATGTAGCTCCACTACATATGAACACCGAACCCAATGAGATGGACTTATTTTCTTCTCGATGCAACTGCATGATATTGTTCTGTCTAGTCTTAAGGTTCTTTCTCACCAAACTTGAACAAGAAGAATAGGGTGAGAGATTTACAGGTCATCCATATTTACAGGCATCAATTCAGGAGCAAATTAACAGTCAGCGGTTCAAAGGACCAGTTTTCAGAGATATGAATGGCTTAAATTTGGAGAACAGAACAACGCAGCATTTTCCTGGAGTTCGGCAATCTAATCTTTTCTGTCAATTAGTGCATTCATCAATCAGGGACTGGATATTGTTTTGATGTAGACTGAAGGAGCTCAGCAGAGACAATTGCGATATGTCCCTAAATTTGGATACAGCAGGTCCTGATAATGAATCCTTGACAGACGGGAAGTACTGCTGGAAGTGATGTTAACATTTAAGATGCAAGTGGATATTTTGAAATGTCTAAATCCTCATAGGTATGTGCTGAAGTGGGAGCATCTCTGGAGGAAGCAAACCAGGCTAAAAGTATGAATTTCCTCACTTTCACTGATCCCCAGGTCAGTGTGAAGATGCCCCTAGAGGATACAACAAAGATGAAGAAGGACTATCTTCAATACAGTTTAAGCAAACATAACAATTCCTGGTCATCAGATATGACCTTTAGAAAATGCTTGATGATGCAATTATTTGCCTCTGAGTAAACTGTTTGCAAAGTAAAGATTGAAAAACAATCCTCTTCAGGATTGTATTGTGTTTATCCTGTGAGTTCTCCAGCCACTGGATAATTTCTATCCAAAATGTATGAGAATAGAAAAATCAGTTCATATATATTTTCTTATTTGTTTGGATTTGAACATTTTTGTTCTTTGATACATCTTCTTGACTAACATCTGTGCTAGACAAACTAAACTCCTCTCAGCTCTTTTTATTCCGCTAATAACAACGGTAACAGTTAAGGGTCTGAGTTTTTCATAAACAAAAAAAGAAATGAGAGCCCAGAGCCTGAATGCACTACTCTAAAGATTCTTGTCCTTGCATAAGTCTTTAGTGTTGAAGCTGCATGGAGGTCGAATATAAATTGGTTCAAATTGTCTATACCTGGAAGGCATTGCAAACACCAAAGAAAGACAAAAATCATGCTGATCATTTAAAAAAAAAAACTGAGGAGTAAAAAGTAGAATCTGAAGGCAAAACACAAAGTAACATAAAAGTGGATATTTGTAGTTTAAAATAAACAGAATGTAGCTTCCACCTTAAAGATTTAATCATTTATGTTACTTTTATTTATTTTCCATATTGATTCATACAGGTGATCTCATCGAGATCAAAGATTCTGTTTTAAGTGAGACTTGTTTTTTTTTTTGTAAAAACAATAAAAATCTACAAATACAATAGGGTTAAAATTTATAAAATATTTGTCTCTCATTAAAGAACAAAATGAAAAAGGACATACTGTAGAAACAAGAACAAGTTACATCATAAGATTATTCTTTTTGTCTTAAAATAAAATTCAAATGTCCCATTAAAGGAACAACTGTACATAGTTGATCCTACTTACTAAAACACTAAAGGAAAATAAGTCCTTAGAGGAAAGGTTGCAACTGCACTGTCTGACAGGTATTACGATAAACGAGACAGTAGCAGTCTAAGAAAAACTTTACAGATTGAAATGTGCCAATAATAACCAGTTCACAAGAGAATATCAATTACAGTGATGAGTGAAAGATGTATACCTTCATGTGAACCTTAAAGCCTCATGATAGACAGCTTCTAACATATAAAGACAGGTTATAGATGCATTGATTCATATAACATCACAATAATCTAACAGAGCCAGAAAGGTCATTAAAACACTGGAAGAAGATCAAGAACTATTTCTTAAGAAAAAACTTAGTTGTTTAAAACACTTTTAGTATGGGTCATTCTTAGTTTTTATGCTAAGGTACTTATATATTTCAACATACTCTGTTGGTGTACCTGACAATGTTCCTACGAGGGAAGAACTTTCTTATGGTTAGCAAACAGCATGGCCTTAGCTTTAACAGCATTTAAACTAGTCTCATGTGAAGCAAGTCAGACTAAATAGTGTCAAACCCAGAGTGCAAACAACCAAGCACAGCATGGCAGTAAAAAAGTGTCATCAGCATATAAATGTGTAAAAGTACCCACGATCTTTTTAGAAATGCTGCTCATATAAATTGCAAACAGAGTCGGGCTTAAAACGGAACCATGTGGCACACCTTTGTTGATGCTGAGGGACCCTGGTGACAGCCTACTGTGTTCAACACTGTCTGAGATTTGACAAATGATTAGAAAACCAACTAGCAGCATCACCGGCAAACCACTTTCTGACAGCTTTTGAAAAAAGAGGGTTAGATCAACAGTCTTAAATACCTTAGAGCCGCCAATGAACAGAGCAGCACAGTGGTGATTAGTGACAAAGACTCCAATGGTAATTACATTAAACCAGAATGATGACATAACAAGATATTAGCTGTCCACAAATATTCTTTAAGATACTTAATAACTATTTTTTCATAAACCTTGACTAAAATAAAAGTTTTAAAGCTGAATGAAAATTGTTTACGCCATGATTATTAAACATTAAAAAATAAAGAGAAAGGTTTTCAGGCCCCACAGATTTATGAGGATTAAGATCCTTCAGAACTTCTAAACATTCACTGACAGAAACTTTTGTAAATGAGAAGATGTTTCCGTTATTCATGTAGGAGGTCGGAGGCTGACCATCAGAGACGTCATTTTGTTAAGGATCCACAAGCAATGACATTTCTGTTTAAACAATTAAGCATAACTGACTTATCTGAGACCAAAGTGGAGTTTAGAGCTCTAAATTAGGCACAATGTGAGCAAAGAGGGTTGTCTGAGAGGGTAATAAGAGTTTGTCAAAATTCCCTTGAGTTATTTCAACTTTTTTGTCTTAGACAAATAATAATCCTGTTTGCTTTCTTTATGGCAGCAATGCAGTTGTTTAATTGGCTCAATTGGCTTTAAAACTAGATTTCCTTGCAGTTGGCCAAAGCTGATTCATCATGAACCAAGGACTCACCTGACCCCTAACTCTCAGCTGACCACATGTGGAAAGTTTCTCAATAAAATAATCTAAAAAAAAATAATAGCAAGTAAGATTTTAAAACAGACAAATGCACTTCTACTTTAATGAAATAAACCATGCCAGAGGGTCTTCAGTCCATCGGGGTCTATTTTAGTTGCATGCAAACATTTTAGATTAACCAACTTTACTGTTTGACTAAATAGTTTGTTCACACTTTTCAGACTGACAGTACTGCCAAATATTATAAGCTAAAATCAACTCTTAACTTAATTCAATTACTTTTTCACATCAGGACAAAGCTATTTTGGATAAAGTTTTTCTTTGATCAATAAAGTTTCAAATAGCCTTTTTTTACTCACTGCTCTTATCTTTGTCTGATACTAAAATGTATTTGCTACTGTGAAATTTCTAAAGGTGACAAGAAAAAGGTAAAAAGCTAAAGAAAAAGAAATCTAAACTTACGATTTTTTTTACCACTTTTTTTGGATTTGTAAGTATTTTGTTAAACATTTCTTTGGTTCTGGACCCTAAATCCTTAATTTGGAAAAACTCTTCATAAAACAACTAAAATCCTGCCCTGGCTACGTTTTTTCTTTTCCCCCAACCAGGGCCTCCCTCTTTGAAAACTTTCTGTGGGCACCCCTGACAGAAAGAGGAAGCTGTGGCAAAAATGAGCTCAGGAAAGGGTTGAACAACTGCTACAAATTGTTAAAGGAGAGCAGGCAACACACCGTCTGCCTGTCTGTCTGTTTCTGTTTTTCTGCAGCTCCCTCCCCTTTTCCTGGTGGCTCTTTGTGCTTTTCCGTCTCTCGTCCTGCGAGGTGAAATTGGCTTCCATGGTAACGACACACTCTGTTTATGCCACGACATCTCACTTCATCACAAGCTGTTGATGGCTTTGATTTGCATGCGTGCCTGCGGGCCCCCCCACCACCCGCCATTTCTGAGAAACACTCCTTGAAACACGCGTCGCACAGGTGTCTGTGCCTCAGGCAGGTCAAAACTAATAATCCACAGACATTTGATAGAGATCACTAAAATAAGAAGTCATGTTGAAGTTGCTGTTTTCATACTGTTAGGTTCTGCATAAATACACTTCAAAGATATGACCTCTTTTGGTGCATTGGTGTTGTAACGGTACGCTGATGTACTGTTTTGCTTACCAAATCTGCTACCTTAAAAAAATAAAAAAAAAATAGGAAATTGGTACTTTAGCTGCTAAGATTTGACAAATGTCTGTTTAATCACACTCATTTCCTCATTCTCTGACCAGATCTTGTAAATTAACCACTTAAAATAGCAGCAGAAACAATGATTATGAATCCTTTTCACTAAAACCAGTCGCCCCCAATTAGTGGAGCAGGGTGGAGGCCGGGAGTAGAGGTGGTGGTGGGGGGTGAGAGCTGAGGGAGGCAGGGAGGACTTGGCCAGCCAGACCCCCTGCAGGGAGGAAAGGGGGGAAAAATGGATTCCATACCAGGAAATCCATTAGGGCAGGGAACAGTGTGGAGCTGGCGGCACAGAGCTGCGGCCGTGTTTTTAAAAATTCCTCATTAGGTGTAATTTCTAAATTACAATCAGCATGGGCAGAATGAGAAGGCGAAGATCTGACCAGCTCATCAGGATAATCAGGGTAATAGCATGATCCGGTGTGAGTGTGCGATGAAGCAGGGGTGAGCCAGATGAAAAGCAAAAAAAAAAAAAAAGTGTGGGGGGGTTTAATGCTGCTGGACACTGACTCCCGGTGGTTTTCTTGTTTTGCCTTTTTAATGATTTTAATATATTTTTCCCACATCTAACTAACTGATCTAGATAATTGCCATGGCCGAGTGAAGCAACAAGCTAATGCGAAGCAGGGGGGGGGTATGGTCCTACAATCTCTTTGCTCTGGCCTCATCGCACACATGTGTGGACCGGCCCAAGTGGAAAAAAACTGGTGAAAGTGAAGCAAAAGAACAGAAAAGAATGGAGGAGAGAAATGGAGAGAGCTGAAGGGCCTTTGTGAGGCGGGGAAAGAGGTGGGGAAACGGCAGGAAGGGAGGAGGGAGGAGAAGAGGTTAATTTGCACATATTAGAGAGGGCAGGATTTTTCATTAAAAAGAGATTGAAGTTGATATATGCCTGCGCGCTACTGACACACTGTACACTCTGATTGTGTTAAGTCCTTGACAGAACAAAGGATTGCCCCCCTCACTTCTCTCTCCCTCTCTCTCTCTGCGCTTCATCTATCTCCAACAGCCGCAGCAGCAGAATTCAGCGGCTTCATAGAGCTGCGTCATGGTGAACAGAATCAGCTCAGGAGTCCATGCATTTCAAGGTATATGCATACCCTCGGTTACAAAGAGAGGATCAATCCATTAGGGTGAAAAGGTTTACGCTGTGCATGTGATATAGTCCTCACCTCTGGCAGCCAAAGGCCTTGGGATACCTACAGAGAACAAACAATTCAGTTCTCCTCCCTCCTGAGATAGAGGAACAACAGCCAGACCGTAGCTTTTGATGTTCAATCCAAATCTCGGTGACTGAGGGAAGTTTCTAATAAAGTACTACACTCAATGTTGAGACAATGCTTGTTTAACCGTGGTGGTTCCACAAAGATACTCTGCATCATGTAGGTGACTGAATATAAGTTACAGAGTTTGCTTATCTTATTGGGAATGTATGTTAGAAATTCTGCTGGTTAACTAGAAAGTAGAAGTAAATATAGTGGACAGTTTCAGAGTTTTTATTTATATACGGTATATGAAAATTGTGTGCATCAAAATTCAGCCACGTGATTCAAACTATTTAGAACCACCCGCTGCTGCATTTGTACCTGCAGATCTTCTGGGATATTTTACACATTTGTAAACATCTAAAGGTTGAGATTTTAGTCTATGTTTTATGGGAAAACAGCTCAAATTTGATAAGATCTGACAGACAGCTCCATTTGAATTTAAGCTTTAACTTTGGCTTAATGACCAGGCACGGTAATGGACACGGTTTGTTCAGGGGAGGGGTTACAGTGTTAGTTTACAGCGACACATGATGCTTTGCACATAGAGACAAAAAAGTTTTGTTTTGGTTTCATGTGACTAGAGCACTTTCTTCCACATTTTAGTTTTGTCCTAACAGTGAGGTGAAAAGAATTTAAAGGGACTGGGTCTGGATTACTTTCAGTAGGAACTTTCATCCCCCCAGAATTCCATAAAGGAATATCACTATGCAATGGAAATATATAAAATTGCCATAAAATCTGTACTTCCAGACCAAAAAAAGTAAAGACATTGCTCTAAAAATATTTGTTGGGTACCAGCAACAAGTGTGTCATAAAAAAAAGTTAACAATACCCGATGTGGGGGACCTTTAAGTGAAGAAGGACGTTATGTAATGCACCTCTTAAAGCAGATCTTTATCAACTTTGTTTCTGTTTTAAAGACACTATAATTATAATTTTGTGGAACTGAGAAGCTAAAGCAGATAAAATGTAGCTTAGCTGACCACTGCAAAAATAAAAAATAAATGTTGATTATAATTAATTGCTTAATGTTACTCTGTAATCCAGAATATGTGAATCAGTGACTACCCTGACCTGGAGGTCAGGCTCCTCATCATGGCTCTCTCCTTTCGGTGAAGTCAGCATGTTAGATGCCTGGAGCAAAAGTCTTTTCTGCCACAGAAACAACAAAAGCAATCCAAACAGTTCTTGACATTTTCTGATCTGATGTTAGCATTGCATGCAACTGGTATAAATCTTTTTCTTCTTGTCTTTTTCTTTTATTTGGCGTACGCTTTCTTTTATCTTTGTTTTCCTCAGGCAACATCTGTCATTGCTCACCGGAGGGTTATACCTGATCTTTGACCTCGGTTAGCACAGCCCCAGAGACCTGCTTCGAACCAACACACTCACTCACTCCCTAACTCGCTCACTCACTCTCTCACACAGACATGGACACAGATGTATACCGATCTGCCTCGCTCAGCACGTTCACTGACATGGATGTATCCTCTTAAGCTCATAACCTGACACTTTGCCCCTGTTCAAACCTGATTTTAAACTAAAACACAAATATAAGTCTGTTTCTTCAAATAGTTCTGAAACGTTTAAATCTTAACATCATAAAATTGGCAAAAATATTTCACTTTGGATCTAATAATCAGTGTCCTCACTAAAATAGCTGGACATGGATACACACAGGTATGGATAAGCTCGTCCGCACAAAGCGCGAGCCATTGATTGGTGATAGGCAGAGCCTGATAAGGAGGCCATATTTGATGTTTGTTCTGGCAGTAGAGAGGCAGAGAGAGATTAAATCACAATGAGCAGCTCGCTCTGTCCTTGGCTTCGTCCCCACTTGAGGCATCACAGGAGTTTAGGGGTCGAGCTTGAAGAATGATAGCTGAGGGATTGTGGACAAGGAGCGCCAGGCCGGCTTAAATCCACTGTGGTAAGAGCCATTGATTATTGAACGGCCTGTAATGTTATTCAAGGATGTTTTTTTGCATTTTCTATTCAGTCTCAAGGTTTTAAGGATTTTTTTTTCAGCTTGAAGATGTGCTGCAAAAACATAGATAGTGTTTTGCTTTCTTCCGATCGAGAAAACAATTGTTTGTCGCCGATCGACAGGCTTCAGCACACCTTTCCATGCATTAGAATCTCATTCATATCCTCCAGTTTCTACATTTCTAGATTTTCCATGATAAATGCTTATAATTGTTAGTAACAATGAAATTAAGAACAAATAAATTAAAATATTGCAAATATATATCAATCAGTTCCATAAACATACAAATATAATTTCAAAGGAAGAATCCTTTACAATGAATAATCTTTATTCATGGATAACAGCTTTATTTATGCTGTTTATGTTGCTTTTGAAGTAAAGAGTATGTTAAACTAAATCAGTTCTACTGTTGTATATTTAAAGGGAGAGTTTCATGAGTGAATTAATATAAATCTTAAATTCACACTGACTGTTTAAGATCTAAAATTCTTGAAGAGTTTGTAAGTCCTACAGAAGCCTCCAAATCCAGGTCTAATATCAAAATACGATGTGTACTTTATTTTGAGTATTTTACAGGGAAGAAAAGACCAAGATTAGGAACCATACCTCCACATTTATTCATCAACTTATAGCAGCTAAAACACCACAACAGACCTGGAAAAATGCTAAAAAGAGGATACTAGAAATTTCTTAGAACAAGTTAAGCTTTCTGTACAAGTAGTTTCTCCGCATTGGTCTCTCATTGCAAAATGAATGAATCAAAATTTAGCTCCAATAGCCTTTCTGTCAGCAAAACCTTAACTCTGACCTTCATATGGAAGAAAGTTGGGTAAAAGGAAAATGCTTAAAAAGTTACTGAAACTGTTAGATTCCGTTGTTAGTTTTATTTATTTATCTTTTTTTTGGGCTTCTTTTTTCCTTCGCAAATTACATCAATATATATATAAATATATATATATATTTTTTTTCTTCTTTTTTTTCTTTTTTGTACTCTTTATCTGTGCAAATAAAGTTGACTAATCCCCTGATCTGTTTTGGCAAAATCTCCAAACTTATATTCAGTTTAAAATGTTGTGCTTTCAAACTTAAAATCTTTTAAAGCTTGCAGAATGTTCCAACTAAACAAGATCAAATATTTTAATAAGACTGAGTACAATTATTCAGCAGTTATTTCTAACTGAGTGGTGGTCTACTCTAAAAATGATGTCAATTAATATTGAAAATATTAATAAAAATGTCAGTAATGAAGACCAAAATTCTATTTTCCAGGTCTATTCAAAGAGGCCAATCAGTGCTAATGTGAATGCTGATGAATACAAAGTCTTTCTTTGTCGATTCATCCTCCTTCAAAGTAAACCTGCTTAAACTGGAAGCAGCTGTTAAACGACTGCCGGAGAGCATAGCTGTAAATATGTATAATGATAAACGATCACACTTATTACCATGTTAGCTTTCAGTGCCTGTTCTGAGTGGCAGAGGAGTATAAATTACCTTCAAAGTGTTCGTCGGTTTGGTTCAACTCGTACTGCGTTCATACTTTCGATGACAACATTGATAAACACATATGTCAACACGTAGGCTGCCGTCTGGATTGGTCTAGCATTGTTTAAAGGGTCATTTAATAAGCACTCAGATTTCAAGCAAACACATCCACAATATATAGCGGTTTGTATACCTTTAAAAAAAATAACAAGGCCCTAGCTGTTCTGGAAATGGTGTAATGCCGCTGATTTTGTGTTATTATATGTTCTTACACAATGCACATAAGAGACACCTTTCTCTGGCTGAATGATGACCTTGGAGTCCCTTTTACGTATGACCAGAGTCAACCAGGACTCCAATCCCCCCCTCAGTCGAGAAAGCAGCATGTGTACGTATGAAAGGCTGTATATGTTGGCCGGTGTGTGCCGCCGTCTCAAGGGCTGGGAGATTATGTTGACAAAAGGTGCACCTGGTGCTTTAGATTGAGTTTCTCTCCTCCCCTTCCTCCCTTTATCCCTCTTTCATCCCCCTCTCCTCTTCTCCTCTGGCCATTTCCAACGTTACCCTGGGACTTTTAAAAGATTAGACCGCAGCTTTTATAATTGTGCCACTAATGTGTGTTAACAGTTTGGAATGAAGGAGACTAATGGAAAATAGTACTTTCCAATATCAAGGAATATCTCCCAGAGATGGGAGCAGAGAGTTGGAGTTGTGTTAGGCTCTTGTATAATCACGTATAAAGTATCAAGGCAGATTATTGAGCCCTGTTCCTAAGTTACTGTGATCTAATGGGTTTGTGTGTGTTTTTTTTTTTTTTTTTATTCAGTCAGCGATAAAGAAGATGAGGAAGCTCCGAGGTAAATAAAGACTCACATACTAAAGAAATGGCTAATTAATTAAATGGTCTAAAAAAAACATGTTGATCCTAGTTCTGCTGTGATGGGGATTTATGTAACTGAATGCGAGTCTCACTATATTATCTGATTAATTCGTTTATATATTTCCATGCATGAAATGTATGTTTGAGATAACTTTGCGCTGTGCAAGTGATCAGATTTGAATAACAGATTAATAATCAGTTGTTTAAAGAACTAATCTAAATTTGCCATTAGTTGACACCAACCATAAAAATGGTTTAAGTAAATACCGCATTCTTAACATCTGGTTTAAGTGCACCTATAAACACAGAAGAAAATATACATAAAGAAAATACTGCAACTCATAGTGCGCTTCATAGTGGTGATGCTACACTCAGGGTTATGTGGTGTGTGCATGAAAGTTTAAAAGTTTACCTGTGATTTCAAATATATGCATGTTACAGTTTTCAAAATGGACTAAAAAAAACCCTCCTACATGATACTTTGTGTTAATAAGTGGCACAACATTAAAAGTTTATGTTTTTAGTGTCCCAAAAGTTGAAAAGTACAAAGAGTTTGAAAAGTTTTTTATAAGACACTGTCAGAATAGATTTTTAAATGCGATCAAATAATCTTTTTTTCTCTCTAAAAACAAACTGGTCCAAATAATAAGAAGGGATCAATAGGTGTTAGAGGGAGCGAACAAAAAACAAACAAAAATTTTACTTAATTTCAATTGATTTAGATAAAATATTTTATTTGCAGTAATTAGTATCATCAGCGTACGATTATAAGCCTTTAAAAAAACAAAACAAAAAAACACTGGCATACATATATAGAATACAAATATCTTCATGTTGTACTTATGTGAGGTAACTGAGGTACTTTTACTTGGTAGATTCATGAACGGATATAGATTGTCGTTTGCAGTGAATATGTTTATTTGTCAAATCTTAAAGATCTATAAAGATAAAACATACATGCAAAACACACAAAAAATTCATCAACTTAACAGTCACTAAAGGGGACAAAGCTTGTAAAACATCACAGCCTAAGCTCAAAGCATAAATGCCAGTGAGCAGACAGATAAACGGCAGCTTCCTGATACGTATTTTCCAAGGTCCAAACAGAGCATGCACACATGTCTGAAGCTTAAACAGCTTTTATTGGCATCCTGTTTCAGTTATCACAGCTGAAGCAACATGTCCAAGATCTTTCTGCAGTATTCATGACCTGTTTCTCCCAGAGCACATGGAGGACCAAAGAAACAGAACCAGGAATCAGTTGTGGATTTTTGCATATGTTTGTGTGCGCATACCTCCCTTCCTTCCCCTCTATTTCCAAAACACACTCATGCGCACACACAAAGCCTTGGTCCAGCTCAAGCACAAGCAAGGGTCTCCAGTCTGCATAATAGATGAGGTTTGCTTATAGGTTGGGAGGCAGGTTTTCCTAGCTCACCCACGTTGGCCTGTACCATTCTGGAGCTTAGGTTTATACCATTTAACAGCTGCTGCCGGTAGAGAAATCCCAGCTCTCTCTTCACACGCCTGTTGTTCTCTAATTCATCCTGATTGCAGGCTGTCTCTTTAACTTCAGCTGCTCAGATTTCAAGACGCAAAATTGGCTTTATATCCCCAATGGGAGCTGTTTTTTTTTTTGTTTTTTTCGGGAACAGGGGGGTTCAAAGAGAGGGTCCTTGAGCAAGGCATTCATCCCACTACGATGAAGGCATGTGTTTCTCTGAGAGACCCCAAATTCTCCATATTTCCCTGTTGTCCTTCTTGTTATTAAAATGCAACAATAGAGCAACAGAAATGGTTATGCATCTGCAGGCTTTTTTTATGCGCTTGATAAATACCAAAATTTAAATTTTCCATTTGACAGCAAGTCCGAAAAAAAAAAGTGGGGGGAATTATTAATGATTCACCTCTGTTCCACTCTTTCGTTTTTATCTAATTATCATATAAGACACCATCACATGAAATTCTCTCAACTTGCCATCACCATCCAGGGCAGGAATTATTTAACACCTTAGACCCCTCACACAGGCGACCATTTGAAAGTAATTATCAGTAATGATCTGCTGCTGACTGATCTATTTTTACCTGATGATCAAACCAGATTTCATCTCAGATCTATATCCCGTGACATTCATTATAACCCCAGAAGATTACATTCATCTCTGCCAACACCACCTGTCCTGCTAATGGTGTTTCATTCCTCACCCAGAGCCCAGTTCACACGTGAAGGTAAATACAAGAGGGAATACAATGCAGGCTCTTGTTCTCTTGTCCAGGCAGGAGGTATTTTTAAGGTAGAGCAGAATGTTTTTATTTGGCCTCTTAGGTATTTTTTTTAAACCAACATGTGTTTTTATTGTTTTTGTTTAGTTTGGAAAGAAATCAGTAAAGCAAACCAAATATAATAAGAACAGATACATTATAACATTTGGAAATAAAGTTTGAAATACAAATCAGGGAGAAGAAAGGGATTTCTGAATGAGCTGAATTGAATTTATACATAATTCAGTGACTATCTGTTTGGGTCATGTGGTTTCCATGCAGCTATCTGCTTTATTTTCAAAACAACAAAGCAGGGGTCAGCAATAGAACACGTTAATATTAACTTATAGACTTTAGATATCACATGAATTAGAAAGACAGTACTACCATAATAGTGGAGGGATAATTAGGTAAAAGCAATTAATTAATCAGAATAAAAACTAAAACTCTATACAAGAAACATGATTAAATGCATAAATGTGAACTTTTTAATCATGTTTTTTGCATATAGTTCTACTAATGATTATCTTGAAATTAAATATATATATATAAATGCACGCGATTATTTAATTTAGTTTATTTTGTCTTATTATAATTACGCAAATTATATTAATAGGCTACCTGTTCTAGATATTTAATTTAGATCACGTACGTTTTAAACAATTTTAAAAGTAAATGTATAATTTTTAGTTAAACAATCTCGGCGGAGAGGGAGGAGAGCTGCTCTTCCTCTCTGCAGAGGAGCAGAGCTGCATTTCCCTCTTTGTAAAAGGGGAAAAGCAGAAAAAAACGCTCTCTAACTAAAACCCGCTTCTGTATTTTCCTCCACTAACGTATGTGTTGTGATTTATTATGTTTCCCACCTTTCTTTTTTATTTATGTGTATGTTGTGGTTTTCGCAGCTCCCTACTTCTCTCCTGCGGCTGGAGTAGCGTCCAGCGAGGGGCGGTCGATCCTTCGGCCGGGGAGCGCCTCTCTGCGCGCGGCAGCCGAGTTTCCCAGACGCCGCTGAGTCACGCGGGACTCAGTCCTGTTCACGCGGGATCACCCTCTGCACGCTGCCTGCAGCTGCTTCTAAAATGCACCGAATTTTACACACATATCATTATGCACATTTTTTATTAAATACATTTTTATTTTATTTATATTTTATTTATGTGTTTTTTAATACTTTATTAGAACTTTATTAGAACGATGACGTTTTCTGGAAAAAAAAAAAAAAAGCCGATTTTGTGCAAAACCTATTACAATGTTTTGGCTGAATTTTTTAATAGCAGGTTTTTTTTATATATATATATATATTTTTTTTATTATTATTATTTGTTGCATAATGCAACCGTTTTTTGCATTTACCTAATGATATTTAGTTACTTAACACCATTTTTCCATGTTAACAGGGTAGGACATAAACCAATTGCGTTAAAGTAACTAAATATGATTAAGTAAATGCCAAAGGCAGTTACATAATTTAATTTATAAAATAACCACATAGTTGTTTTTAAAGTGTGTTTCCCGTTCATTCTTTTACTCACAGTCCTGCCTTTTATATTTAGTTCCTACAGCTCTTTACATTTTATTTTGGAGCATCAGGACTATTGGGGCTGTTATGCAGTCATTCTTGTGTGTTTTTCTTAGAAATAACTCAGCATCCACATACATTTCTTGATTTATAAAAAAATATTTTATTATGTGCAGCATTTACCGGGGGCATTTTATTTACTTATTTATTTATTTTAGGGCTGATGGGCTGGTATATCTAGCTGCACAAAATTGAAACTTTTAGTCGTTCAAGTTAAAAAAAAAAAAAAAAAAGCCTCTCCTTTTGTTCAGAAATGAACCAGGATGGGTTATATTTATATTTATTATTGTATGAAATGGTGAGTGTGAGCCACAGGGGAGAATCACTACAGCGGGGAAATACAGACAAATACAAGCAGCCTGAGAATAAAGAGAGATGAGGACGAGTCCTGCTGTTTCTCCTCGCCACCATTATCCCACTGGAGAGAACCCTGTTGGGGGGGGGCTCTCACGCGCGCGCGCACGTGCATACTTGTGTCCTGGGAATCTCCTCAGCTGTTTCTCCCCCACATGCACTCGCATACACCCTTCCCCTCTCTGTCCCCCATTGCACTGACAGCCCTAAACACCTCCACCGGTCGGATCCGGTTCCACTCGGCCCCGGATCGGGGGCCCCTGGCAGCTGACTCCAAGTTCCTGGCCAGGATTAAACCTCCTGATGGCAGCCACTGTCAGATGATTTACACGGCATTACTGTACACACCAGCGACACGCTCGCCTCTGCTAATGGTTTATTACACTGATATAGAGCCTCCCTGCAGGTGGGTGAGGGTGTGTGCGTAATTAAACAGTTTAATAGAATAAAGAAATAAGTCAGCTTGGCTATTTACAGGTGATGAACTTGTTTCATGGTTTTTTGCATTGCAGGAGGGCATGAAAAGGTCCTATATTATTCTAATATTTTTTCTTTGAAGTAGTTCAGAGGTATAAGCAAACTTTAGGGACACAGGAGTGCATATATTCACATATATGCACTCCTTTGTTTTCATAAATGCTGTTAAAATCTATTCATTTTGATATAGTTTAATAGTTTTCAGTTGCTGCTCACTATTTAAGTTATTTCAATTACCTGCCACACTGGTTATCTTGTTTCTTTTAAATTATTCTAACTTTTCTCATTGTATTAAACGATCCTGTTATTTTTTTTTTACTCTGCAACTCAGGATGTTTGTTTCAATGTCTTAAATAAAGTCAAATTGTAATCAAAGTTCTAACAATAAAAAAAAAAAGAAGAAACAGTTCATAATTTACTTAGCTGGACGTTTGTTCCCAAATAACAATAGAAAAAAAACAAACTCTGCTTTGGTTATCACTTGCTACTTTCATTTAAAAATCTTATTGTAATTTAGTTTCCCTCTTTTTTTTATTTTGGGAAGGGTTAATAAACATACAGGTTAATTAGTCAGTCTGAACTGAAAATCTCACATTTGTAGACTTTACTCTAATTGCACACAAGCTTTTATACTTGGAACCTTTAAGAAGAGCTAAATAGTTTATTTTCTCCATTGTGTCATACGTTTTATACCATGAAGATTTCTATCAGGGTGCTGTGTAACCTGCTTAATATACATATATATATATATATACCTCTGAGCCACTTTTCCCTTAAAGGGATTAGTTAGGGTTTGACTTTCTGATCAGGCACCTGGTGGGGCAGAGCAAAGGGGTCCACTATCAGCTGTAAGAGCCCCCCACCCCTATGGTGAGGTCTCAGAAGATGTGGGAGGGGGTGATCGATGATGGCCACAGCAGCTCTGCTCTGTGTGTGTTTGTGAGGCAGCTCTGATGGAGGGAGGGAGGGGGATGCTGTTTAAACAACCCTGGCTTTGATTGACAGGGCCGGGGGAGAGGGGTGAGGTGGTGGGGGCTGAGCAAGTGCTTGGGTAAAGAGAAGAGAAAGGTAGAAGAGGAGGGGGTGTAGATTGTGAAGGGGTGGCTGGAAACTGAAAACTGCTGCTGAAGGGAGTAAAGCGGGCTTTTAATTACCAGGACAGAGGCAGATGTAGCAGCATGGTGCCCCCACCTCAACAACACACAAACAGATGTTTTTTCTTTTTGCAATTCTGTTTTTCCCCTCAAACAGCTGGAATTCATCAGTTTCAGTATGTGTGCATTTATTAGGACCAAAAGCACACCTTTCATTGCTAGACATTATTTTTTTTTTTTTATCAAGACACTTCCTGATTAGGATTTGTTTGATTTAAAAAAAATAAAATAAATCCTGTTGCTGTACCACTCTTAAATGTATTCACTCAACAGGCAGCTTTTTTCCCCCCTTCTAATTATCAAGCCATATAATTACACAGAGCAATAAATGGAATGAATTTGACTTATTTATTAAAAAATGCAATCAAATTGAGTTGATCAATATCTTTAAATTTATAATAAACTGAATTCTGAAAACAAATCAAGCTTTACATACGTTCTAAATTCACTGACAATAAACTCTTGACTGTTGCATCACAAAGCAATATTAAGTTACCCTGTAATTATTTATAAAAAAAAAAATTAGGTACTGAATAAAAAAGGAAAAAAATAGAAATCTTAGAAAATTTGTTAAACACAAAAAAATATGTCACCACCATTTTTTTTTATCCATTACTAAAAACCCCCTTTAATTTGCTAGTAGCAGAAACCCATCAGTTTTAACAGTAAAGGTGCTGGTCTTTTCAAACCATGTTGTGTTTTATTTCATTCTTCAACAAATCCTTAAAAAATAAAATAAAATTAAAAAAAATATCCCGGCCTGTGGTTGCACCTTGCTGTTTTTTTCCTAATCATAACATGTTATGTAAAAGAGATGACTTGCCGAATAATGGCAAACCAATTCTCTGTTTGTTTTATAATGAAATCACCTAATAAGACCAAAGGAAATGCAAATAACCTATGATATAATCTAGCTTTATACAGACTTCTATTTAGCATGCATGAGTGTAGTTTATAAGAAATTCCAAATACATTAGTTAGAAATTAATAAAACATAGTTTAAAAAAATATAACAAAAAATAAGCTTTAAGTCCATTAAACAGTAAAGACTCTAAAAGGAAAAGGCTTTTTGTTTTTCAATCCAGTTTTATTTATGCATTTTGAAACACAATACGATCCCATTCCTCACCCCCCGCCCCCTTAATTATCTTCTATTACAAAACTGATTGAAACACATTTATGTGAACAAAAAAAGAAAATAAAATACAGTGCCCCAAAAGTAAATAAAAAAACCCAAAAAAGTCAGGAAAGCGGTGCAAACCCTTAAAAATGTTAAAGTACCACAATGTCCCTGCACATATAAAAATAAATTAATACTTTTGTGTGTCCAGTCACTGTTCATTTTATTTTTCTCACACAGAAAAACTTGCGGCTTTCGTAATCACCTATGTACACCAAATGGCCAATGAGAAAGGTTTATGTGCACCTAACGAGGTATAGAGACTGTGCCACGACAAACACCTTCCTCCACCCTCCACCCCCACAAGCAGCTATATACACCCCCCCCCCCCCCCCCCCCCCCCCCCAACAGGGATATACACCCCCCCCCCCCCCCCCATTAACCGACTATTAAATAGCTTTTCAAACACATGACACAGAGCAGACGTCATTAGATTACAGCAAAATCAGACTGTGTTGGACGAAATAAACATAACTGTACACAGTAGTACAAAAGGATGTTAAATTGCAAAAAAAAAAAAGAATCAGTGAGCTTTCTTTAAAATATATCATTTCACGCACAATACATATTCCAGGGGGGAAAAATAATAAAACAAAACTCACAACAGTCATTTTCTTTTTATATTAAAGAACATAGCAGAATAAACTTTCCTGGTTTAAAAAAAAAAAGAGGTGGAAAGTGTTTTTCTTAATTCTGGTGTCTACAGCAGGGCAGTAATCACCAGGCGAGCTGTAAAAAAAAAAAAAAAAAAAAAATTTGCAAGGTACAAACCCCAGATCTAACCCCCCGCCCCCACTTATTTGGCCTCAGGCACTTGGGATCGGACCCTGATCGGCCAATCCTGACTTTTGTGTGTGTGTGTGTGGGGGGGGGTTAAAGCGGCCGCAGCGGTCGGCCTTTTTAGGTCCTGCTCGAAGAGGTAGGTACAAGCAGGGGGCTCAATCAGGAAGATTGGGCTTTTATTCTGTTTTCTGCCTCCAAGCTAGATGAATTACAGCATCCCTAAACTATCAGGCTGCCTTTAAGTCTTTTTTCTTTTTGATTCTCCCTCCCTGACTGAGCCCCCTATATCTGGCCCAGAGAAGAGACAGTCGACGGCAAGGCTTCTGCGGTGACGGTGCGACGCTTGGCTCGCTGACATTAATGGATCTGCAGCACACAAAGAGTGAAATAGACGTGGGGAGAAAGGCAGCAGCAGCAGACTAGTGGGTAATTTCTCTCTCTTTTTTTTTTTTTTCCACAACGCTGACCCAATATTCCCCTCGGGAACTGCTGCGAGACAGATGTCAAACATACATCTGCTACTGTTCAGTGCTATTCCAGGGAAGTGTATTTTTATACTCATTCATGTTTTGCTGCTTGTTCTCTTTTTTTTTATTTTTAGGTTCGCAGTTCTCTGTGCGCCAGCTCGGCTGTTGAGCAAACGGCTCTGGTTAGCGGAGGCCCCTGAGAGTGAAACATCAAGACGGAAACAAAAAGAAGCCAAGAAGACAGGAAACAAGAGTCAGAACTATGATAGAAACAATTACCTTGAAACTTTCTAGAAAGCTGACATTTCAAGGAGGAAAAGACATTTTTAATCTGATGCTACATACTAATTAAATAAAAAAAAAAAAAACTAAAAACACTAAGAACCAAGGAGCAGCTATAAAGTTAAAAAAAGAACAAAACTATAAGTTAGATTGAAATAAATAGCACACATATAAACAGAATTCAGGGTCAAGTTTTAAACCAGAAAAAAAAAGCTGCAGAACCGAGGTGAGCAGGCCCAGTCTGAGTGAGGAGCTCCACGAGACGAATAGCAATACTCTTTCAGAAACAGGTTTCTGTCCAGCTGCTGAACTCTGATCTTACGACTGCATATTTATTGAAGAGGAAACCTCTAAATCAAGAGTGTCATGTCTTCTCCTGGCCCGTGATGCCCACGGCTTTCTCCGCCGCACGCGGCTTTGTGTCGGTGTGCGCGTGCTGCAGCGCCAGGAAAGGGTTGGTGGCGATGGCGCCTTGGCTCTGACCCTGAGCGCCGGGAAGCAGGTTGGTGATGGGCAGCTGAGTGTTGGAGAGCGGCAGCGGGGGAATCTGAGACTGCAGCTGCTGGAGGTCCTGCTGCTGTTGCTGCTGCTGCATCAGCTGGAGGAGAAACGCCTGCTGTTGCTGGTCCTGAGGCAGAGTGAGGGGTGGCGGGACAATAACAAAAGTATAATGAGGAAAAGGTAATTAGGATGAAACTCAAGCCAACAAGAAAAGCTCTGATCTCAGTTTGGAAGGTGTGACGTACCGCGGAAGAATGCGAGGACAGCAGCTGCTGCAGCTGATGCTGCTGCTGCAGGAGGAGTCTCTGCTGCTCGGACAGAAGGCCAAGGCGAGCGGCGCTGAGGGGGACGAAATGAAGACAAGATCAGGGCCGTTTAAACACACGAGGAGAAACAGGAGGCTGCTGATGCAACATGCACACACAAAGCTAAGATGACATCTATCGATTTCCTTTGCTACAAATTAACTACAGGAGACATTCGTTTTCCCAATCCAAATGACTGCTCCTATACAGCTGCATCTCAACAAATGTAAATATCACTGAAAAGTATTACATATTTATTTAGGTGTATTTAGACCAGATATTCACTTTCTCTATGGATTCGAAAGCTGCTTGTTGTTCAAGGTTTATATCCAAGCATACTGATCTAAAATTAAGTGGAAGGAAAAAGTGAGGTGGTTAAAAAGCATGAAAATATCAGCCGAACTGAAGGGATTGTAAAGTAAATTTGATGCTGAGTTAATTTTCCAACTGGGCCTGGCTCCAGCCCACACTGCCAATAAAACCAGTAACCACTTTAACCACCATGGCGTTTGATTGGTTTGCAAACACATGAGGCAAGGCAAGTTTATTTGTATAGTAGAAATTCAGTAAATGGACAATGGAAAAGTGCTTTAAATGAATTAGTTAATAAAATAGAAAAATAATTATAACAGAATAAAAAAAATAAAAATAAAACAATTGGACCACAAAAAAGCGGAATAAAAGAAAGTAAAAAAAACATGACAGAAGCAGATAGAGAAGAAAATAAACTAGTTGGATCACAGCCTTAAACTGCTTCTCCATGTTTGGTTCTAGTTCTGGGTGGACAGAGTGGGCTACAACTAGACCTGAGTGGACTGGGAGGTTGATACACTCACAACAATCTGTTTTGTACTGAGGTGCTGATCCATTCAGTGATTTATAGACTAACAGAAGAATTTTAAAGTCTATTATCTGAGCTACAGGTAACCAGTGGAAGGACTTCAGAACCAGTCTGATGTGTTCTAGTTTCTTAGTTCCAGTGAGAACACAGTCAGCAGCATTTTGGATCAGCTGCAGATGGACCTCTTAGAAAAACCTATGAAGACACTGTTGCAGTCATCGATTCTACTAAAGATGAATGCATTCATTCGTTTTTCTTAGATCCTGCTTGGACATTAGTCCGTTAATCCTGGAGAGGCTCTTCAGGTGATAAAATACAGACTTAGTAACTGCTTTTATGTGCCTCAGGTCTGAATCCATGACATCTAGATTTCAACCACAATCAGTGGGACCCCATGAAGCAGCAATGCAGATAACCTCAGTGATGCAATATTTCAGGACTGGTATTGTGCAGCAGATGGTCACATGTTTCAGAGGGAAAGATTTTAAATGGGCTGTAAACCAAAACCATGAAATTGACCATTCTATGTGTTTTTAATCTATAGGAGAATTGTGCTGCAGACCTCTGCTCACCTGTTCTTACTACCTGCTGAGCTGCTTCAATCCAACATGAAGGCAAAAGGAAAGAAAGAAAGGAAATTTTCAATTTCTTATTCATTAACTCTTCCACAAGATACCAAAAGTTTCAACTTCCTGTCTGGTGGAAAATGTCCGGCATGAGAAGCTGCTTTTATATACCTATTAACGGGGAGCGTGACGGCCGCCGCCCCTGTAGTGTGAGGGCTGCCGGGGCCCGCCGTCGGTTGGATCACTCCGTTCAACGCGCCGACGATCCCGCCGATGCCCAATGTGTTTCCCGCACCCAGAGCGCCCATCAGCCCCGCGACCCCGCCCAGCCCGGCCGTCGTGGCGACGCCGTTGAGCGCTGGCTGAGGCGGGCTCTGGGAGACGGAGGGGGAGGCGGAGAGCGAGGAGGTGGAGCCGCTGCTGCTGTGACCTCCGCATGATGCAGCGTCCTGAGGTTCAGACAAGAAAACAAATGGCGTTCATGGTCCTTTACCTTCAAAATGGGTTTTATCACACTAACGCTCATGAAGTTACCACGCCCCGAAGCATTGTTGTGATCGCTGCAGAACTCTGTTCTCACCTGAGCTGCCAAAGGTAGAGATGAGTCTGTGGCTCCGAGGTGGGACCCCTTCACATCAGCTACAGAGAAAAGCACAGAATTATTGACTGCTGCTATAAAGTATTCACACCCCTTTGAACTTCTCCACATTTCATTACATCATCTGTCAACATAAAAGTTCTCAGCTGGATTTCGGTCTTTACTTGGACTAGGCCCTTCTAACGCATGATTTGGGTGCTTAACTTTATTGTCTTGGTGTAAAATGTACCTCCTCCTCTCTCATCTCATGTTGTTTCACCTCTAACAGGTTTTCTTTCTGCATTTGGCTCCATTCATCAACACCTTACAGTCCCTGTTGCAGAAAAGCATCCCCACAGTACAATGCTGCCACCACCATGTCTCGCCGTAGGCTTGTTGCTTGAAGACTGAAGTGCAGGTTGTTTTTTTTCTACCACATTGTTTAGCTTGGAAACCATAAAGCTTCATGTCCCCTACGTGGTTTGTGATGAACCATAGAGATGTTAGCTTTCAACAGTGTCTCTTGTCTCAAACATAAAAAAATAAATGATTTTTTTTTTTTAATGGATGGTAAATCTGAGATGTTGACAGACTCTCCCAGCTAAGATCTGAAATGTGTTACAACTGTGATTTTATTTTGGGGTTTCAGAATAAAGGGGTCAGAACAGTCTTCATATTTTAAATAAAAACATGCACAGCATTCCTTCTACTTCACAGTTATGCTTTGTGTTGGATTTTTACTAAACTTGCTTATACACAGTTTCATTTCCAAATTTCAGACGTTTTATGATGTAAATTTCCATTTTTTTTAGCCTCAACGGATACTAGATGGATGGACATTAGAAAACAGTTGGATGGATAAGATAGGACAGGGAATTATATCTGAATATCTGAAAGTACTACTATCTTCTAGTGATTAACTGGTGAAGGCTTTTTTAAGGCAGATGCAGATACCGTTTATTTTCAGTCTAAGCCGATATGTGCTGATTATATTATGTTCCATATTTAAGGAGTTCTTGATTTTTTACACCACTTATATGATAAAAATGACACAATCATAACAAAGTCTCAATTTAAACACCCAAAAATATGAGGAAAACAAACAAAACATTAACAATAGATAGAAAATGGAGGAATCTGCATTTCACATGAAGATCCCATCAAGCATCGGCCAAATCCTGTTGACTGGCTGATCTATCAGTCTAATATTCATCTAATATTCTTACCTATTCCTATATTATTGTATTTAAAAACAAAGTTTCATTATTTTCAGAACAACTTTGACACAAAAATGTACCAAAGTTTCTCTATGAAAGAATAAAAACTTCTGAACAACACTAAATCTAAACAGATGAAAAAGTACAAACTCAGCGAGGTCACTTTCGTTTCTTTTAAGAACTTATGTCCTCTACATCTTCGACAAATCATTGAGTGTTTGTATTTACCAAAGGAAGTGGTCGTCTGGGTAAAAGGCACTGATAGCTGCGCGCTGAGAAGCTGTAGCCTGTCCTTCTTCATGGTCAGGGTTTTAATCTGCTCCTCCAGCCTCCTGTTCTCCTCCTGCAGCTGATGGAGCGACTTCAACATGGCCACCACTGATAGGAGGAGGAGAAGGAGGGGAAAACATCCTGTTATGGCCTCTGTTACGCTCAAGTGAATCATAAAAACTAAATACAGGTGTTTCCATATACAGGTGGATTGATATTTAAACTCAGGGGGGTTAAGAGGCTGAAATGAATCAAAATGATCTGCTAAAAGATGGCTTTTCCATAGAGTCGACTATGCTGTGCTCTCCTTTCACATAATTTATCCTCAAGGGATGTGAAGCGAAACTCAATGATGGTGAACAATGGTGAACAAACCCAACGATGAGAGAAGGATTGCATCCGCTCACCGTCGCCTTGTGCTCCCTGCTGCAGCAGGAAGTTCTGCCCCTCGTTCCACTGCCTCTCTAGGAGCTGCTCGATGCTGGTGGCCACCGGGGGCAGCGTCTCCCCGCCGCCTCCCCCGGTCCCTAGCAACCCCAGCCCTGGCCCCGGCAACGACCCCGAGGAGTCATAACGGATCTGCAGGCCGCCAATGGGAGAACTGAAGGGGGGGGGACAGAAAAAGGAGAGATGGAGAGGTCAATAGGGAGATTAACGACCCAACATAAATGTCAGACAAACATAGACACTGCTGGCTATAAAACTACATCAATTTGTTGTTACAGTGGCCTCTAATGAAAAGGGGCCAGGCTTTCCGTCTGAGAGAGCGAGAGTCAGAGAGAGATGGGGGGGAAGAGAGGAAGGACGAAGAACCGTGTCTTGATGCGATAAATCCTGGCTGTTGAGACAATCTGTTGAGTGTGAAAGAGGGGAAACGAGAGACAGCGGGAGAGGAGAGGAGACGAGGATTTGGCGAAAGGGTGGTGGCAAGAATTTAACACTTTGCTTTGTAAAAGTTCATGTCAGGACTGGGTGCAGAGGAGGAAAAACTAAAGCTAGATGTATGTTTTAAAAAACAAAACCACTGCTCACTGTCAAGTAAGTTCAGGTTCGGTCATTACAGTTTACACAGCACTGACCTACAGGGCAGCCGTGAGTTACCAACCTTATCAGGAGCATCAGCCATCCCACAGAGTGGAAGAAACAACCAGAAATGCATCTCTATGATCAATATCCCCATCCTGAAGGATCCATAAAAGTATTCCCAAAAGCAAAAGATACAGTAAAATCCTCCGACTAGCTGTCCACGGGTGAGTAAAACCAGGAAAAAAAAACCCCAAAGTGAACCTGAAGGACGGTTACCTCCTTTAAAACTAGTTATCGTTGGCTAGGAGAGCCAGGATTGCCTGCAGGGCTAAAAGCGAAAGAGGGAATGTGTGTAAGAGCGGACTGAGGGAAGGGGAGACGAGGGGCCAGCGGAGGGAGAAAAAGCAAGAAGAAAAAGAGTGAGGAGGGGGGGAGTGAAGTATGAGGGGCAGTGAGGAATGTAAATGGTGAAGGAGGGAGGATGTGTGTGCTCTCACCGCGGGGTGGTCTTAGGAGAAGCTCGTATGGAGAAGCCCTGAGATCCGCTGCTGCTGCCGCCGCCGTCTCCCACCTCCTGATCTGCACACACACACACACACACACACACACACGATGAAAATCAATGGGATATCTAAGAAAACAGACATGAATTTGGAGGCAGTTTGTTCGCCAACAAAATGTTAAAACATCCACCAAAGCCTGGTAAAAACGGGTGTTTTCTAACCTCCTGCACCCTGCATTTAAATACAAACTGTCTCTACATGTTTCCATCAGACAAAGAAAACAAGAAAATGGATGAGTTAATTGCTTGAATTGTACAAATGTTACTTTGGTTTAACCAAAACTCCAAATTAAGCAGCAGGCCTAACAAACAGAACTGTGCAGTACTTGTAATAGCAGAGATGAGGCCTGGTTTCTGCCTTTTAATGACAGTCACCACTTACAAGAGTTTGCAATGCACCGCAGCCCCTCCCTCACCTGTTGCTGCACATAAACATCCATAAAAGAGCAGAACATAACAGGTTGCAACAGTAACAATCCATATGTGTGGTTGTTTTCTGTTTTGAGTTAAATGATTTCAATAATTTGGTCTATTTGATATATGTTTTCCATTTTTGTGTAAATTTCCTGAGACAGTTTGGAGGGGCTGCAGTGGCACTAAAAAAACTAAACGCCATTTAGTTTTACTTTTCCTTCTTGAATGATTCAATCTAACATTTCTGTAAAACGTTTATTAATATGCTTATTATTCAGTGGTTCCCAAACTGGCTTTTAAATAATTTATGGCAGAGTTTAGCTGCACCATGGTGCACCTCTTTAGCTACACTAAGAATATCTAGAATATTGTTCCCCAAAATATCCAGCTCCTCTAACCCCTGATACAACTATTAAAACTTTAATAAATGCATCCAGATTGGTTCTTTTATGATTCAGGATTGGGATTGGGGCCCAGAATATTTTCTGATCTGACCGTTTCCTCTCCAGTCGAGATTACGGGCACTACAATCCCAGAGACTCTGCAAGCTACGACCATCTCCCTTTCACTGCATCTCCAAAACACGAGCCTTCATTCACGCTGCATCCCCCCCGCCCTCTCTCTCTCTCTCTCTGAGAGACTCTCCATCTCTCCTCCCTCTGGGCCCCTGGCCAGACGCTTCTTTTCATTTTCCTCAGTCACAGTAATGAATCACACATGCGCACACACTTTTGCATTTATACACTCGCGCAAACTCCCCTCTACTTAAGACAGTCAAATCCTAGCTTTTTTTTTCCTTTCCTCCCCCCACCAGGTCACCACTCCAGTCGCTGGGCTCCTCTTTTTAAAGTCCCTTTTCCGTCGTAACCCTTTCCGTCCTGCCAGCTCCCGCCAGACGGGTGCCAAAGTAAACACCCCCCACACACATATACACACACCTAGTGTGTATATGTGTGTGTATATATACACACACACCTAGTGTGACCCTTGGAAGCCGATAAAATGGAAGACTAAAAATGCTTCCAGTGACTGGGCAGAGCTATGACTGATTATGACAGAATGAGATTATTTTAGAAGCTTGTTGTTGCCAGAGCGATAAGGTTCACACATCAATCAAGAAACTGTAGGACAAAACAGGAACTGTTTAATAATCATTGTCATTTTAAAGCAAATAAGAATCACATCTCATTTATTTATAATAAGTAAAGTAATTACTGTTTTACACACACTTTAAGGCATTTTAAAGAACTTAATTTTCCTTGAATACAGAGGAATTTCTTACATAAAACCAGCTTATATGTGTCCCTACGTAAAACCTGCACACCCCCTAACAAGAAACACACACACCTCAACACACACACACACTGACGGAAAGAAAGAAAGCCCTGTAGCTCCCTGACATTCAGCCTGATTAGTGAGCTGACCTGCAGGTCAGAGTGGATCTGGCTCTGATGACTGGCAGCAGGAACCACTTCCTCCTCTTCTCCCTTTATCCCCTCTTCCTCTCTTTTTCTCTTGTTTCTCTGCTCTCTGGCCAACCAGATGTCTTGCATCAGGAAGCAGCTCCTCCTGATTGCTTAAACCACTTCTAACTCCCTCTTTGAGCTCATCTGTATTTCGGACAGACTGCGACATGTTCCGACTTTTTACCAAGTAGCAGTCGTGGCGCAGGGATCCTCTACTCCCCTTCATGTCAAAATAAACAAATTTTAAAAAAGCAGCAAGCGATGTGTTGATGCTCCACCCACTCCAAAATAGAGGTAGGAGGAGCTTAAGACTATCACTGACCCCTGACCTCACAGTGGGATCAAGAGGGCGTGACCTATCCATTATCTTCTTCTCTTTCACACACTCCCACATTAGGTATCACAGTACCTGCTGGCGAGGCCTCAGACTGAGCGATGAGAGCTGCCATGCTGGAGTTGGGGTTCAGCCTGTTGCCAAACATGTGTGGGGGGGCCAGGTTGAACACGGGGCCCGGCAGAGCCTGAGAAATGAGACAAAAAAAGCAGAGGGGCCACATCAGTTGTTGTTTCTCTCAAGTATCTTTACAATTTATCGTATTCACATGAAAAGATAGCTGGGTGTTTATGGTTGAGTGTGTGAGTCGATGAACAATCTTTCAACAAGATGTTTGAGATAAAAACTGATAAAAAGCATTAGTGAGAAGATCTTTTGAACAATAAAAATAAATAATAACCAAAAACTGCGGAGGGATTATATGTTTAATATTAATTAAAACAGATGCAAAGATGACAATAAAATAAATTCCAGAGAGAAAAAAATTATGTTTTTCGTGATAAAACACAAGATGTGTTTTAGTTTCTTTTAAGGTAACGACCTAAAATGAATAATAATAATTCTTGAATAAATAATATTAAAAAAGACACATATTATTTTGTAATTAGACTTCATGTGGGGACTATCTGAATCAATTATGTCCAAACTATAAAAAGAAAAAAGACAAAAAGTGAAGCTTATCATTCTGCTCCATATATACGCAGCGCTGGGAGCGTCCTCGCACCCCGACACTACGCTGACATGCTGACAAAGTGTTTCTGATGCATAGAGTTTAATCCAATTAAGGCATTTCCCAACTAAGGGGCTGTGGTTTGACGGGCCAGGGTGGGGTGGGTGGGAGTGAGAGGGTAGAGCATGAGGAGGGGAATCTGCTCCACTTAAAGAACAAAATGGCCGACTGTTAAATGCAGTGAAAATCACTGTGACCAAACCGAAACATGTGACGATGCAGAAAAGTGATTAAAATAAGAGAGCGCTCAGGAAGTCTGCAGCTTCCTTAAGACTCAACCGGACCATGAAGATCAGCTATGATCTAAAAACTAACAGTATGAAGATAAATATTTACTTTAGCTGGTTTTAAAGACGTGTTTACGGCATATTATGTGTTAAAAAAAAAAAAAAAAAAACAAGCAAACCCATAGAAAGCTGCACGTGAGAATAGCAGAAAATGATTAATAATGTTTAGGAAAGCCTTCAAGCTATGAATATATGTTTATTTTTTTAAATTAGACTATTAATAATTCATGAATTGGGATTTTTAAGATGGGAAAGACCTAAAAATATTGATTCTGCTTTAATTTAATTCTTATTTCAGATTCTATTAAGCAACCTGTTCCGCGCTCCTCCTAACGCCTCCTCCTCCATCCCTTGTTTCCAGAAGCCTGCCCCCTTTCACATCAACATTCATTTTTCATTTGCATTCATTTTTCATTAAACTGCTTTCTCTTACTCCTGTCTTAGGCAAATAGCCAATAGCAGAAGGCCAAGAGTCTGTCAGCGGACTGCAAACAGCGAACCGTCTCAGTCTTTCTCTCTCACACACACACACACACACAGACGGGGGAAGCCTGGTTTGTTGGCTTCAGTCTGCAGTTGTGTCAGTTCTGCAAACTCAGCTCAAAGTCGGCATGCTTCCCACAAACAAAGGCTTAGGAAGAGGAGATGAATAAAATCCTCTCAATTACACAAAGGTTTACACCTTTCTCCTGTCCCCAGGAACATGCATTAAGCTGAGATATAAAGGCCAGGCAGCTGAACACCCCCCCTCCACCTCTACCATACAGTCACCCCTCCCTCGCTCAATCTACCTCTCCATTCCTACTGCTGAGATTGTCAGATGTCATTACATCTCAGGACAACGGTGGAGGAAGACAGTCGGAAGAGAGAAAGCGTAAAGTGCTTGCGGGGGTGGGATGAGGTTGGACAAAGACGGTCAGGTTCGGACATTGAAAAATGTAAATCCGCTATTATCAGGTCTAGAATCAATGTTCTCAATATCGTCACTGTGTTTGTGTAAAAAGGCTGAAAATATTCAAAACCTGTTGATTCATGCAGAGGTAATTTATTGAACTTTATTAACGATTTCTCCTGCTGCATAAACAGACCACAATTTAGCAGTGACAATAATTCAGGTACACATGAACAGACAGTCTGTCTTTCTTCTGGATCATATTACTTCTTTCAATCAGATCCAGTGCACAGTGAATATGTGCAGGTCAAGCTTAAAAATTAATTATTAAACTGACTTTTAGATGAGTTCATGTTCATTATTATCAACCATGACAGTAACATCAATGAAATAAATGCAGATTTACCAACGTGAAGAGTTGAACTATGGCTTCAAATTTAACAATCTATCAGTAGCTGTGCAGCCATTGTTGAGATTTTTTTATGCATTTAGCATGTTTAGAGTCTACCCCTTATTAGGAGACACAATAGAAGAGTTCCAGTCTGCATTCTGAACACAATGCCACCAGCATTCAGACTAAGATTTACAAACAGAAAAGATAAGCTAGAACCTTAAAATAGCTTTTGTTAGTAGCTCAGATTGCTGTATGGATGCTTTAATTGTTAAGGCTTTCGGGAAGCTGCACTATAGACAGATGCCCTTTCAGAAGAAAAAAAGAATATAAAGCAAGGAGCGTTATTTTTTGTCAAAAGGGGTTTATTGTGAAGGTTCCAATGAAGGAGTGCCTCAGGTTATCAGCACTGTCAAAACTTTTGCCAAAAAGGATGCTAATTACGTTTCTTCACACATAAAACATTAATAAGTGTATATAGGAGCTGTTAAACCCTTGGTTAAATGGATGAAATTATCAATCAGGCTCTTATTGTGAAGGTTTGAAGGAAACTGTCTCAGTTTATCTGCTTCAGCTACTAGTGATTTTGCTAAAGGATTTAACTGTTAAGTATTATGTCAGTAGCCATGAATCAGATGGCAAAGGTTGCTCCATACCTTTTTTTTTTTTTTTTAAGATTTTTAAACAGGTGAAACTCAATGCTGGTTGAAAAGTAACATTAAAATAAAAGCCTTTTCTCTTAAATGCATAAAGTATACATTTTCTGTATAGTTTTGGATAAATCGCTGCTTTAAGTCAGTTTGTTCAACAAATGGTGAGTTTAAAGTTTGTGTCCATCAATTGGGGATTTTTTCCATTAGCAAATTAGTTGACAATTGTTTAAAAATTCAAAAAAACAAATTACTTAATTAGATTTAATGTTTTGTAAATATTATAACAATAGATCTAGTTCAAAACATTGCCTTTAAACCGCTATTAAAAAGGAGAGCATCCAATGCAAAATTTTCTCTTTCAGCATTGGCGACTACAAGCAGAGGATTGATAGATTTAATTCTTTGAGAATTTTTTTAAATGTCCCTTTAAATAACATGTCTTAAAAAAACTAAGAAAAAACCCTTTATTACACAGTTGACGTTCTTTTTTGGTTAAGCTTGATGACAAACTGCGTTTTTAATTAAAACCATTTCATTAAAACTATTGTACTGGTATTTCTATTCTTAAACAGCAGGTCTATAATAAATTGTACATCTGTAAATGTTTTAAATGCTTCGTAATTACGGCATTAAAGGATAAGGACAGGCTCTTATTAGGAAACGTGCTACGACATTTAAAGCAGATCAGATTTACACCACATCCAGGAGACGAGATTTAAAGTTAACTAAAAAGCTAATAAGTAACACGCACTCTGAAAGGAAGCTTTTTCTGCAATTTGGTGTTTAACTGTGGCTTTCATGTTTAAGGTTTCTACTTTCATGTTTTCTAAAAGAACTCCAAACATTTCATCGGTCTTCAAAAGCGTGGCCTTGATTTTTAGACCCGCTTTAAGGGATGATGCCTGGAGAATGAACTCAGATGCGTCTTCTGAACCGTTCTCCAAAGCATAATAGGACATGCATTCAGCCTTGGCAGCTTCCTCCAGTGATTCTTTCTGCTGGAACCCCGAGTGTATTCAAACTGATGGGTTTGAGACAATAATGAGTATTTCTTTCTGTTTACACCAAAAAATAAAAAATTATTCTGTGCGTTTTAATTAGCTGAAATCCATCACAACCTTGTTCACTGAGGTTAATAGAACCGAATCAGTCGAGAGAATACACACTTTCTAATGACATGTTTGGAGAACAAGAAGAAAGCTCTATTTTTTTGTGCTTTCAATGCATGAAAACGACCCTCCACAGGTGCACCCGGGCTTCGGCAATACATCATCCGACAATAAAAAGTGACTCCACACAAGGTCGGAATGCACACGTTTTATTTATTTATTTTGCTTTACAGATAATTAACGTGCAGAAGTTTAATAATGGTGCTGAGAGATTTGCCACAGAAAGCATTTAATTGCACGCCATTTGTTCCTCGTGCGGTTCATCTCCACTTGAGCTCGGAGCTGGGAGAGATGTGGGTGAATTGAGCGATGCAGGGGTTTGTTGAATAAAAGCAGAGCGCGCGTGAAAGAAAAGGGAGAAATGGAGTGCGTCGCTGTGGGTTTGATGCTTTTTCATGCGTGCCAGAGTGAGGTGGGTGTGTGTGAGTGAGAGTTTTCAGCTAACGCTGCGTGTTGGGACTCACGTGTGTGGAGGCTGTGCTGTTGAGCGGTGCCGTGGCTGTGAATGGAGAGGGAGGCGCTAGGGAAGGTGTGGGCTGCTGTTGCTGTGACAACTCGGCGCTCGCCCCGCCCATGGCGACGGCTGCTGTCCCCGACGATGACCCGTCGGCTGCAGAGAAGACACCTGTGGAGAGATAAAACACTGACAGCGTCATCCTAATCCTTAGTCCCACTTAAATCATAAAGCGGCGATACGTTTAAGTAGATGATGGAACAGTTAACACATCATGTCACAAAATGTATTACAATATAATCAAATGTGCAAGCATCTGATGTTGGCTAGGTATTCTTAGAAGAATAAAGATTTTATTACGATTGGAAAAATTTATGTTCTTTAAAGTCAAAAGTCTACAAAAAGGAGAAAATGCTTGGGGTTTAAAATAAACCTAATGAAGTTTGCTCAAAGCACAATTTACAAAAAAAAACTAGCTGGGAATAGAAAATATAAACAAATAATAAATATAATAGTAACGTAAGAAAATTACTGCTGGGATGCATGACCTGGGTGCTTTAAAAAAATAAAATAGAGAAACTAAAATAAAAAAATTATCATGTTAATAAAAATAGGTAGAGATTAACTGAAGGCTTAATTAGGAAAATTTAATGTAATTAAATCAAATAAAAGTAACTAAAGAATAAATAAAAAAACTTTCAAAATATATTTATTATGTTTTTTATATTTTATTCTGAAATTAAATCAAATTACAGGTATCAAATTCATCTAAATTTATGTTGTTATCAAAATTCACCCGTCCCCCGACACATGCCCCTGTCCAACATCTCTCCTTCTTCCCCTCGCCCACTAACCACGGATAAGCCCTGCCCCTGCCTCCCTTTGACCCCAGCAGAGGAGGGAGCAGCGGGGGTGGGGGGGTAAAGGGGCCCCTCAGCCCCACAAAAGCCTGAATGGCTTAGGGCAGCACACATTCACTGGGGGAACAAGAGATCTTTGTGCCAGGAGGGGAGGGGTCGGAGGGGTGGAGGGAGCGATAGATAGGAACACTACATGGGCCGACATACTATTTATAACGCTTTGCAATATGCAGCAGAAAAATTGATCCCCGAAGCAGGGGTGGGCAAGGATCCGGGGGCGGGGCAGGGGTTGGGGGGGGTGCTAATGCAAGGATTTCAGCAGCTGGATTAAAGAGCGGACCAACAATTTATCAGAGTTTAGCTAATGCAGCGCATGAAATCAGGTTGTTGAAAGAAAATGGTGAGAAAACCAAAGAACAGATCAGAGTTATTTTGTAAAACACAACAGATAAAATTTTTTTTTGAAAAAATAGGTTAACGCTCTAATTTTAGATTTTCATGAAATTTTTAGCAATATTCCATAATTAACTTTTTTTTTTATTAAAACCTTAATTTATTCTAAAATATTTAAAGATCCCCTTACTGCTAATGGAAATATTACAAGACAGACATTAAATGCGTAAACTATCCCACTTAAATAAAACAGATTTTAACAATTAACAGCTTTTCCTTCAAAATTAGATAATAATAAAAAATAGCACAATTAAAATAGAATTAAACCAGACTCTATTGTGTGGAAACTGAAAAGATAAAAACTTTAAATCGACCTAAATTAATTCTTTTTAGGAGCAGAATCTCACTGGTCTCAATTACACAGCAATTCCTCGCTTTTGCTGTTTCTTCCAAAAAAACGTAATCATATCTAATATCTTCAGTTTAAATTGGAAATCTCTAATAAACAGTAAAAAAAAAGATAGAACTGCACCAGACATCTACAAAATAAATCATTATTTTTAAAACTTGGGTGTAAATAGTGAGTATTATCTGAAGCTGCAAACCAGAGCCTTTCAGCTTGTTTTAGCGGGACAGAGCTGATGTAATCGCGAGACACACCAAGTGTAACCACAACAACACGGAGACATTTGTTTTCCTGAGTTCTCCACCAACAAACAAAAACAAAAACTAATTTAAAGCCAGAAGTAGGGCGGCTGTTTGATCAGAGAGAGGAATAAAATGCAGGGAGGTTTGCTTCAGTCTAATAAAAACATGTGAGTCACTAAAACACCAAGAGAAATAAAGAGAGCTGCAAGAATCATGGGCAGAAAGAAAGGAAAGAAGAGAAACAAAGTTAAATAAACAAAACCGGATTTGTTTTTCTAGTATGCATCGTTTTAAATTATAGGGGAAGGAAAAAATACACACTATATTGGAAGAGTTTCAACTAGCTTGGTTTTGTTTATATATTCCAGCATATAGGTGTGTGTGTGTGTGTTTTATTATCCACAAAAAAATCCTATTTTTAGACATGACTCATAATGTTAAAATGAAAATAAAAAAGCTAAATTTTTATTTAAATGTGAAATTAAAAAACAAATCAGTACATCTGTATTTAAGATGGTTCGTTTGGTTTTCAGTTTGAAACCTTCCAGAATATTTTGCTGCTTTTCACCACTTCCCCTCACGTGTGCGTAGCAGAGACAAAGCTGCTGATTATCAACCTAGGAATTCCCTGGGATTAACTCCTACAATTAAACATGTGATCATTTAAGTGAGTTAATAAATACACGCCTATAAGCGCCTTCATTTGGTCTGCCTGGTTTCTTCCCCCTTTATGCATTTACACTCCAGCTGCCCTGAATAAATCCAGGATCTTTCCTCCCACACACACACACACACACACACCCACAGTGACCTGACTGTGCTCGTCCGGCTCGTCCGTCCCAGTGGTGACCCCGCAGCCATCAAACATTAACCTAGCCAAAATCTCACCCCTGCTTTTCCCCATCCACCAACACGTTTCTATCAGACCTACTATCTATCCATCAGCAGCAGACAGGAGAGTGAGAGGGAGGGGGGTTAAATGCCAGGATTCTTCCCATTACTGCCCTGCATTAACCCTTAGCTAAATATTTACAGTAAGCGGGACAACTTCTCCTTCTCTCGCTCTCACACCAGTATATATGAAGCACAGACATGCGGAACCGCCGCCTGATCCGACCTCGCCGTTTGTGGTCAGAAATGGCAGCGCTGCTTCAGGGAAAAGCTTGAACTGAGAACCTGAGACGGGACGCTGAGTCGCAAATATGCCGAACCCCCCGCAGCAGAAAATAAACCTAGATAGTGGCTCACCATCTCACGATCTTATCTTCTGGTGATTATTCACATTAGTTGGGGTGTAAAATTAATAGAAGTTAAGAGAGGGATGTGTAGCGACAAGTCTGCATGGGTTTGGGATTGCTCCTAAAAAATAATAAAAAAAAAAAAAAGACACACTTTGCATTGTATAAAAAAAGAGAAAAAAAGAGCTTATATCAAATTGGTAAGATGGGAAAAAAACTAACCTGTTGATCTACTCAATTTAAATATTAAAATGAAAAAACAGCATAAAACAGCTAAAGAGAATTTCATCAAATGCTTCAGAAGTAATTTAGAACGTAAATCATTTTTCTGCCAAATTAACAACTACATTTAAACTCTAAAACCACATTTTATATTATTTGCTAATCTGCTGTTAATTTAAACACCTCTCACATAAATAAGAATTTATATATATTTTTTTTATTTAAGTACTTGAGATTAATAAATACAGTAATGTTATTATTTACAATAAAACAAAAATAAAAGTTTAAAAAAACTTTTTTAAATCAGTAATAAATGTACAGTTTTATTGCTCTAAGCTGTTATATTCCCCCCTTTATTGGACTTAATAGATAATATATAATTTAGATAATATATAACTTATGGTGTTTGTTAATGTAGCAGAATGAGTCGGAAGAAAATGCTGTGAAAATAGTAAACAATAATAAATAATTAAATCTAATGCCAATAATGTTTTTTTTTTCGTTAAAATAAATAACATATAATGTGTAAACACATACTTCCAAGAAACTAAAATGTGTTTGTTTTTTTCTGCAGCTTTTCCATGCAGGTTAAAGGTAAACCGTGGATTAGGCAAACTAAGCCCACTGGAGTGTGTCTGTGTGTCGTCTTCCATCAGAGCGCGGGCTCCGCCGCTGAGACAGCAGTCTATAAAACAGCCGGACCGGTCTCTGACTGCATTAACAAACACAGCTACTTAATGTTTCATGTTTTCTTTAGGTTGTGGGATATTTTATTGTGCGACTGGGACAACAGCCAGTAAACGTTGCCAGATTGCTCACAATCATTGATTTCTCTCACCCTACAGTCTCTTTGGGGTGTTGGATTTCTATATTAATAAATAAGTCACAGCAGCGCACTCCTAAGTTAAGGAAACTCTTTTAATAATTTAGCATTTAAGATGAACTTAAATGGAGGGAGGAATTTAAATGCTGAATGCTTTAACAATAGGGCGGAAATAAAACGGCATGGGAAGAATCTTGGTCCTGGTCAGACTAATCACCCCATCTGCAGTAATACACGGTATATAAACAGTCCGTAAATTTACATTTGTCAGCTTTGTAAAGCTTTAACTGATTAGCGACACTTTGAGCGACAAGCAGAAGACAGGTACGAGACAGACATCTGAAAGCTTGAGGTAGGAAACAAAAAGGTGATGATTCTGGGAGAAAGGGGAGGTGTGGGAAGTGAGGAGCAGACTGAGCCACTTCCATCAGCCCAGGGAAACTCCAAAGCATAAAGGCAGTTGCCAAGCAACTGAACATGATGGGGAAAAAAAAAAAAAAAGAAATATACAGAGCCTTTTCCACGTGTGTGAGCAAGATGCTCAATCTACCACACACGCATGCACAGGGACACACACATGCAAATATTGAGGCAATTACAAAAGTGAATCAAATCCTTGCCATTAGTGATTGGTAATTTAATACTGTGCTGAGGCCGTCCTCAAACCCCCTACTGAATTATTTATGCACATTCAGAGACTCGGGGATGTGTGGAACAGAAACTGACACAAACGGGCCATATTGGACTTTACTTATAATTTGGTTTGATTGTATCAGAGCACCAATGAGGAAAAGGAGTCCAAACAAGAAGAGATGCACAGATCAGCAGGTCAGAATGGGAACTTGCACATTTTTCTTGATTTGCAGGTCAGAAACTAAAAATGATCTTTTTGTTCTATAAACTTCATGCTTCTAAAATAACTAGTAACAAGACAAAGGGTCCAAATGAGGTCAAGTCCTGCATGAAAACAGGAAGTTTGTTCCAGCCAGGAGAAGCTAGAACGGTGTCTTTACAAACAAGTCTTAACTGTGCTGTTAGGACGACACAATCCCTCCATCAGTCTGAACTTTGCAAACATCTCCAACTCTGTGTTTGTGTTTGTTTCTCACCTGAGCTGCTGGTTGCGGAGCTGCTACTGCTTTGCAAACTCCCGTTCCTGAGAAGTGCCGGGGATTTCTGAATGCCGACGCCCAGGACCCCGATCGCCCTGTCTCCTCCTATACCCGCTCCCAAACCGCTGCTGGAAACTAAGCCTGGTCGGCCTGAGAGAGTCGAGGGCGTAGCCGAGGCGGTGGAGGCTGGGGAAGATGAGGAGGAGGAGGTGATGCTGGCTGCAGAGGAGGAGGAGGTGGGGAGGGTTAGGGATGGAGCTGCCTCCGAGGGCTTTGTGTCTGTGGTGAAACAAGGTCCGAATCGGTTTCGCCAGTTGCCCTTCTTTTTCTTCTTCACGCCGTCCTCCCCTCCTGCTGCTGCTATCGCGCCGCCCATCCCCAGCCCGCTGCTGGAGGCCTGGGATCGTTTGTAGCCGGTCGTTCCGACGAGGCTGGTGGTTTCGCTGGCGGTGTGACTGTGGGAGTTCTCGTACAGCTTTCCACCAACCGCTACAGAGACAAGTGAGAAATCATTCTTCAGGTTTTCTCTCACGTTCTTGTCTTTCCTAAACTTTTTACTTTACAATCACAACCTCAAATGCGTTTGTTGGGATTTTATGTAATAGATAACACAGAACAGTGCATAACTGCGAAGTGGATGGAAAAAAAATCAGAAAATTTACAAAACTCTGAGAGATTAACTTTTTAAAAACTTACAAGTTTAAGTTATACTTTATCTTGAGTGGAAATATGATGAAGCATCACCACTCTTCCTAGAGTCAGATTTCTGACTACTCCATCCATTGTGAATAACATCTCTTAATGAAAACAAGCTTGTTTAAAACAAATATGCACCATTGAGAGACACACTTTATTCTTTTTTTTTTTTTTAGAATAAAGGCTTATTTGTTAAATATTATGTTCCATCTGCTGAGTCATTTGGAGGTTGAGTGAAAATACAGCCAACTCTAATTTAATTGAACCTATTCTTACACACTTTATTGATTGATTTTAAGTTTCACAACTTATAAAATGTATTTTGTACTTATTTTGCTGTGGAATTACTGTATGCTATATGTTCATTTTTATCTTATTCTTTGGAATACCAGAATTTGCATAAACACTCAATATTTTGTTGAATTTTACATCATTTCCTAAAATATTAAGTCAGTTTTTATGATCAGGGTTACTACGTAAATCAGTTACTTAGAGTTTGAATATTTTTTTTAATATTAAATACTTTGTTAAAACTTGAATATTTTTTAAAATGTACTTTTTGCTTTATTAAGTAGTGCTACTCTTACCTAAGCTACCCACCTTTGCCGTTTTATTCTGATACCCTACAATAAAAAAAAAAAATAATACAAAAAAAAACAATGCAAGCCTTACTGGCTTTTATGGAAGAGGGCCAACATGAAAACTCGCCATTAAAAGAGACCAGAAAACAGCAGTAATCGACTTATAACAGTATAAACATGGAAAACTGTGTTCAAAACATTTTGAACATTTTCTGGAAAACTAGCCGAGCGCATGTCTGAACACAGCACAGTGCTGTGGGGATACTTTGTTCAGAAAGTGTTGGTCAGAGGAGGGATGGAGCGAGCTAAATAATTACAAAGTAACCTGATGTTAAGAGCCTGGATGAGAGGTTTTATCTAGAGGAGAACTATTCAAATATAGCGTATTGTCATCTTAGAGTGGAGCAGATTGCTGCCCACAGACGTTCTACATCCAGTCTGACTGAGGTAAGCTAATTCAAGAAAATTAGTGGCCATTTCAGTTTAAATCATGCACCACTATGTGATGGTTTATTACATTAAATCCCAAAGGAAAACACTGAAGTGTGTTGCCCAACGGAGCACACGTTTCTTAAATACCTGCAGAGGTTGTGGTCGCAGACATCAGAGAACCAAAGAGAGTTGTGGTTCCCTCTGATGCCCCGCCCTCAGAGCTCGGCTTGACCAGACAGCTGCTGAAAGACGGAGGGGAGGAAAAAGTGGTTCCACCGCCAGGACGCAGCGTTGAGTCTGTGAAGCTGAGGAAGTCTGAGGAGGATGGGGCGGCGGGAGCCTTGCTGGCACTCGTCAGCAGCAGGCCTGGGAGACAGGTGGAACAATTGGGGCATTTACAAACGGAGGAAACAAGCGAGGAGGAAGTGAGGACAGAGAGGAGAGGAAGGATAGTGAGCAGTACTGGAGAAGAGAAAAATGGATCTAAGAAAACAGACACTGCAGCTGCAGAGGTTTCCATTTTAATCTTTTGGGAGGAAAGAGATAACTTCAATAATAAATTAGAATCCTTCCTGATTACAAAGTCCTCGCATTTATCAGAGGAAGGAAGCGTCTCTGAAGGACGCAGATGCAGAGAAACTGAGCTAAACCACAAAACACACCTTCAGCTGACAGGAGCTCAGAGGTTTAAACAGAAGAAAACCAAAGACCAGTGTGATCGCTGCCTCCTCCCATGTCTCGATTTCCCTGCTTGTCTTACGTGTCTGTGTTTGTGTTTTCCAGACAGGGCCCCAGATTACAGGAGCCAGTCGAGACGAAGCGGTGGAAGCGGTGATTACGCAGCCACACACACAAAGCTCTGGTGCCTGAGCGAAATCCACTCAATGACACAGCGCTTCCACAAAACACACACATCAACCTGCTTATTTAGGTCTTACTGATGCTGCTGTGCTGCAGCTGCAGATTTCATGTTTCAATTTTTTTTTTTGTTCAACAGCAGATGATTTTTCACTGTGTTTCCATTTTCCTAACTGCAGGGAGAATTCCCAGCTGTGGGGAAAAATTTACATACGGAAGCATTCGCTGCTATTAATTCACCTTGATGGAAAGGCCCCGTGGAAGCGGAGGCAGATGTAGAGGAGGTAGCCATGGTGACCACCGCTGACGGTAACGGTTTCCCAGACGAAGTGAGAGATTTGCGGCCGCCCCTCTGTCCGACGGCGTGAGGGCCGCCGCTGTTCTTCTTGTTCTTGCCTTCGGACGCCGCCTTGGTCGCATCTGCCACCAGGCCGTCCTTGGACGGCCCCCCCGAGTGAGCCGACGACACTTCCTGGAAGTTGGCGTTGGTAAATCGCCCACTACTGTCGTCTAAACGCTTCTGAGAGGCCGCGGGCAGAGAGGGAACACCTCCTCCTGTGGTGCCGCTGTTGTAGGTCTGAGCAAGGAAGGAAGATAAGGAGGACCCAAAAAAGAAATAAAAAACAAACTACTTAGTGAATATCCAAAAACAGACGAATCACAAGAAACAAGTGAAGGAGAGAACAGTGCTTCATTATGTAAGGAAATTTGAAATAAACATATGATTTTAATAACAAAAACAATACTAATGTCTTTTTTTAACTGTAGTTCATATAGACACTAGATGACACTACATTCATTATATAATTTCAACAAGAATTTATTGATAAAAAAAAAAATAAAAGGTAGCATCTGGTTAATGTCTGCTGCTTTGGCCTGATCAAATATTATATGTATTATACAAAACTACTATATGTTTCATACAAAAAGGTGTCTCTGAATAAAATACAAGTCTGAATGGGAGGAACTTATTTTAGATCTTCACAACCTGCTTATTATATAGAGTGATACTACAGTAACTATAACTATTCTAAATATATAGTCCTATAAAACATATAGTATTTGTTTCTTTTAAGTTCCTACTTGAGTACTTGTTGCATTTCGTCAAAGTGTTACATCTTTGGAGGTTTATTTTTTACCGGTATGTATATGTGCAAAATCGCATGGATATACTACATTTATTTTTCGTTTTTCTTTAATATGATTATTAATAAACATTTATATTTTGTCTCAAATATTGTTGTATTTTGATTTGTAAAAAATTGGAAATAAGAAATGCAAAAAAAATGTATACTTTCAAACAAAAAAACATATATAGTAGATTTTGTCATTAGCGAAGGGGAGACTTTCTTAACAAAAATAAAGACTGTAGAATGAATAGTGGCCAATTAAATAGAGAGATAATTCATAGATGGATGGAGAAAAACATGGATGACAGGATGGAAGAGCAGTGAAAAATGCTCACCTTGTCAGGGACCATGATGTTAGGAAGAACAAGCGATGGAGACATGTCCATGGAGCCTTTCTTGTGTCTAGGTTTATGTCTGTCTCGCTCCTTGTGCTTCTGAACATGTTGAGTAAAGAAACCAAAGGAAAAGAACAACAGATTAGTGAAGCTGCTTAACGTGAGGGAAAAGGATTAATGTTCAACATACGGAGCATTAGAAGAAAATCTTGTTTGTAAACATTTTAAGGAAGGAAAAAAAGGAAAAGTTTGTCACATCTGAGTAATTAGAATACAGATGTAGAAGGCGGGTGTGTGCATGACAGAGGGAGGAAGGCGCTGCTGCATTTTAATGACTCAATCTGAGATTAAAGTCCAAACAGCCACAGAAACAAAAGAGAGCGATGGAGGAGAGATAAAAAGGGGTGTTTAACATGCTGCCATATAGAGAAGAGACCATCTAAGTGCCTTGTGCTGAACCGTTCAGAGTCTCCCCGTTTCGCCCAATCAGATCGTTCCTCTCAGACCATCAAAGCTCAATTTACACCCTCGCCGGCACAGGCAGACACCGTCACCCTCCTCTCGCAGCAGAGGTGGTGACTGGGTGCCAGCACATTTACACCTCACAAGCGCTCCTCACACTACATGATTTCTGCAGACTGGCGTACGCAGGCAAGGTGCACAAACTCTTTAAACGCACACTGGCACGTGTGCAGTCATGCATGGTTCAGAGAATATGGTGAAAATGTACAAAACATCCCGATAAAACAGCGAGGGACTCGGCGTGTTTGTGATGTTCCGACACATATGTAACAGCAGAAAGCGCCCCTCCCCACGGGGGTTTGTTAAAGGCTCAGTGCAGGAAGGATTGTGACAGTTTAGCCAGACTTCCTCCATGAATGGCAGTTAACAGACATCCCCAACCAAACCAAGAGATAGCAGCTTCACTCAGTTCACCGACTTCCGATACGGTGCAAGATTTAAGAGTCACAAAAATTGTTTTTAAAGAATATGTCTTTAATATGCCAAACTTAATTCAACATAACTCAGCGGCTTTTAAAAATTTATTAAATTTGAACATTTAAGGTAATTTGAAGAAAAAAGTTATCAAACACAAATGTCTCTGACATTAAGGCTGATTAGTTTAGTTTATTATTTTATATAACTTGCAAGGCTTGAGAGCTGGATGATACATTTATACATATAAAATATATATATATATATATATATATATATATATATATATATATATATATATATATATTCTTTTTGTCTTTAACAATATTGCCTTTTAGCCTTTGCAAAAAAAGGTCTTTTTGTACAATTTTCTTATGTTTTAAAGCCAGAGTTGATAAACCTCCGTCTCTTCCAGAACAAACTGCATGCTTGTCAAAAACCCATAGGCTGCTCATACTACTCTGTCTGCAATAGCAAAGCAGTAAACAAAAAGCACAGTGAAGGTTTTTTTTGTTTTGTTTTTTACACAAAGACAGAAGATGAATCCAAATGTTGTGCTGCACCAAAAACCTCCGAGGAGAACAAAGCGGGAAGCTGAAATCTTCAGGATTCCCTTGTTGTTTTTCATTAACATTCCAGAGGTAGGTGTTGATGGACAGAGGCTGAGTGGAGAGAGTCGGGTAACACATCCACTCAGAGGACCAACAGCGCCGGTCGTGGGAAACATAACACACATGCTAACACTGTAGCTCCGCCACAGCCTTATCAATCATGGCGATTGATTAAACAGAGAAGCCTTTTAGCAGTGTACGCTCCGTGGTCATTCGGACAGGTCGTTTGACCCTCTGAATCCGAGGAGAATGAATTTAAAAAAGAAACCGCCTCTTTATGCTCCTTTAAAAGCAATCGTTTAATTTAAGAGTTAAACATAAGTGGCGGTGCTGGTTTCAGACATGAGCTTCTGACACAGAAACAGGGCTTCTGGTTAAATCATCATCAGAGCCCTAATTATAAATGTTCATTTTCATTAGAGGAGCGCCAATCAGACTGTTCCTGGACGACAGTAAAACATATGAAAAGACTATATGGAAATAAGAAAAAGAAACTTTTTTTGATAAATGATATCATAATTCAGCCGATAATACATTAATTAATAATAGTTGTGTTTTTATCTCAACAAAGTGCATAAAAAGTATGAGCAACTGGTTGCAATAAAGGGATAAACATGTTATAATTTAGTTAGTATTAAAAAATGCAACAAGGGGGTCGAAAAAAACAAAAATAGTACTTTGGTTCACTAAAGAGAGCTGATTCAGAATGAAGGGAAGCCTTAGACATTTCTATCTTATATCATTTGCACAAAAGTTGACTCTATTGTTAAAAGGGGTAGGCATTTATTTATCTTTATCGTGATACATTTCTAGTCACGATAACAATTTTTATTTATTATCTAAAAGACTTAAATTAGAATGATGAGTGATGATTAAAAAAATTAACTGCAAATGTATTCTTTTCATTGGGGCAATTTGAAGGATTAAATACGGTTACTAGGGTTTGTTTTTTTAATATAAATCACACAACTTTATGTAACTGATGTACCGAAAAAGTCTTTTTAAAATGTGTATATTTTTTCAAAATAACTATTTGTGATTTTAGGGTTGTGATTGCTGTGCCACGCAGCCTCAGCAACCTAAGAATTCAAAGAATTAATAAGGTGAGTATTTATCGCAATGAGATTTTATGGCCATATCCCCCAGCCTTAATTCCTAATTCAAGTAAAAATCAGAAGTGAAGAATAATAAGAATAATTCTCTTTAAACAGAGACTTTAATGTAATATTTAAAATATTAAATCAGTGTTTTATTAAAGCTTTTATATTAAAAATCCCTTTATCAAGAATTGAAATTTAGCCATCTCCCTTTTTTTTTTTTTATATTTTTCTGATATAGGGCTAAGTTTTTATACATTTTAAAGAAGAAAAGAGCAGTTTCAAGCCTAACTAAGTGTAGGCTCTGATAGGTTCATTTTTAAACATGGTTCTGGATCCAGTTAACAGCTGGTTAAATTAGCTAGGGTTCAGAAAAGTGAACCAGAGTTGAAGCCAAACTGAAGTTTGGTCAAATCTGTACGGAAAGCTGTTAGGGCCAATAAAGAACCACGCTTCAGAGATTTAAACTAAAAGTCAACTTAGCGCACTTTAAGCTAATGTGGTAGATAGGTTAATTTGGTGCAGTGGACAGCCTTCCACTAATTTAGAAAAGCAAAATAAAATTTTGCTAGAGGCCATATTGGTCCTTGTTTGCTTTGAATCCAAGTTCAATTAAATCCTAAATCTAGTTGGTTTAGACCAAAGCTGCTTTTCTAAGATGCAGCTTTTATTAAAGAATGCTAAAACAATTAAACCCTAATATATCATTCATTATATCAGAAAACATCGGTCTACTAAGGCTAGAAGGGTAAAGTTTTATCTAGTTCAGATTTGAAATATTTCCCAGTTCGAATCGATGGCCTCAGGAGGACGAGAGGGCACTGGAGGTGGAGGTCAGACAGAGAAGGAGAAGCAAGGGAAGACGAGTAGAAAGGGAGGAACGGGAAGCAAAGGAGAAAATAATCCGCCCTGGCCTGGCAGGAATTCCCCTGTGCCGTTTCCTGCAGGATTTCTGACCAGCCATTGTGTGCGTGCACGTATGGATGTGTGTGTTTCCTGCAGGCCTTTCGGAGCAGCCAGTGTGGGGGATCTCTAAGCCCCTGCTGTTGGTTGACTGCAGGCTCTAACACGAGGTGGGCATACATCTGAGCCTCCACCGTGCATTACAAATGCATGTGCAGACAGACAGACAAACACGCACACACAAGGACCCAAATCTAATCCAAATGATCCCTGACCCAAGGAAGGGGATAGAGAGTATGCGTCTATGAGTCTGAGCAATGGAGGAGGGGGATACGCTAATGCTTCCAAACTGCTCAGGGAGAATTACTACACCTAAAAACAAGAGCCGGGAGACGGACAGAATCAACTTTGATTTGCACACATTCATCCTGAAGCTGCTATGGTCAGACAAAATCACCAAGGAGTACAAAACCTACATATTCCATTTTCAGTTGATCTCAAATATTATCCCATGTTTTTCTATCAAAGCAGTGAATAAAATGTGAAAGATTAGTTCGGTTTACTTCCCTCTAGTCTGAACAGGTCCAAATACTGCAAGTATCACAGCATAAAAATGAATAAGGAGTAATGCCTCATCTTGCTTTCTGTTGGTCTAAGAAGTTTGAAATAACTGAAAAATATTTAGATAGAAAAAAAATTTAGAAAGATTTTGTCAAGAGTAAAGTGATGCAATGCCACATTTTACCTTAAATCTCCTCCTTTAAAAATCTAAATTCCTTTATACGTTCTGCAGGACCTCCTATCCCAGTGCAAAGGCTAAGCAGGGGGTTTAAATAATGATTTTGTCAGGTACGAGTTCTGTGCTGATAATGGAGCGGCTGTAGTAAACATGTTGTCCCTGCCGTTTCACTGAACAAAATGTTATCTCAGGCTTGGACCAATTTGGCCTTGGCTGAAGAGACGTTCTCACACTGGATGGAGTCTAAATAAAAGAACCTATTTGAGCTTAAAATGGGGTTTTCCTTGTTCTTTTTTTATGCAAATATTTTTTTTTTCACATAAACACAGAGGAAAGCTAAACACCAAAGAAATGAGAAAGGAAGATAGCATTTTAATAGTTTAATGTCTGTATCATAAACACTTTTTCTAGTGGTTACTATGCAGTGAATGAGGAAGGATTGTTCTGATTAAACTCTTAAAAAGGTCTGGTGAAGGAAGTATTAAAAATACATTCAAAAACCTTACTTTCTAGTCTTATTTACCTTTATAGTCTTAATATACCCTGGACTATAATTCCAATGTGAAGGAAAATCTGAGCCAACTGTCTTATGTCAATGGTACCAACATTGGTAACACATCTGCAGCATCTTGTTTTCTTCTAGAAACTCTGAGGATATCCCTATAAATTTTGGAAGTTTCAAAATTGTCCACCTTCAGTTTTAACCTTTCCTTTAGAGGAGGAAACAACTGCTGTTGACCAGTGTATGAGAGGATAAAGGGTAGGGATTATTTTTTTTATTTAAAAACTGCATATTGCAGAGTTTGTGAATTTGGTAAGTTTTATCTAGCACTCTGTGCTCATATCTTTTCCAGTTGATTAGAGTTTATAAAAGGAGATGACAGTCTGGCTACACAAAGGAAACATACAAAAATAACAATATTTATCAATTTCACAAAGATATCAATTATATATAAAATTCATGACTTTTTTGTTTCATCAGAAAGTTTCCACTACTCATTGCGAGTCTTAACGCGTAACCCCTATTCAATTCAGTTTACTTATGTTGCACTAGTTAACATCTCCAGGCACTTTACAGTCAATTTAATAAAATCCTATAGATGGGTTCAGTCATTCATCCAAGGGAGACCAAGCAGACTGCAGCAGCTCATTGACTTGCAGAGTTCCCTCTTCCTCAAAGAGTATGCATCTTTTCAAAGAGGATTGGATATTCATTGAGCGAGCAATGAGCGAGTGAAAGTCTAGCTGACATTTAGAACATGTTACATGCATGAATTTCTTCCCGTCACTGTGAAACACATTGCAAGACTTGACATTGCCATTATATGACATACATTTTGCATCTGAAGTGCAGCCGAGAATCACTCAACTAGGTGTATTATCAGACAACAAACACGTGCAATCTGGAGCTGTTTGCGCTATTCTCACATTGCAAGAAGTTATCAACTCCGCACTGTGTCCAGATTTCAATGTGAAACCTAGTAAACTGGGGTTGCCCGCATGGTGAGTTATTCTCTATAAAGCCAAATGACATCAGAGCTAACAACTGCTACAACCAGGCTCCACCACATACTAATTAGAAGTAGCGATGCCTTTCAAAAGAGCAATAAGGTCAGTGCAACCCAAAAATAGTCAAAAGAATTGTGTTCTATTATGAATGCAGGGGGTGGACAGGTGGATTTTTACTGATGTGATGTAAAGAGGAACTCTACAGAGAGGAAAAAAGCTTTAGCATGAGAGAAACAGATTGTGTCTTTCAACCTGTCAATGTGCCTTCTTCTGTCTCTCCAAAATGTGAGCACCGTGTAAGTTTCTATAAGAGTCATAGTCGTGGGTGGAGGAATAGGGAGGGTAAGGTCACAGGGCTGTCTTACCTTCTTGTCCTGCTCTGAGGGTCTATCCATAGACTGAGAGGAAGAGTCACTTAAGCTTTGAGACCTACTACCACGGCCCCTGCTCCTTCGCTAAAAAGCAAAGAGGACTCCAAGTTACTGGATAGAACTCCACTAAAGAGGCTTAATGTTGATCAAAAATAACTGAGATCAAAATTAAAAATAAGGAAAGAAGACAAAAGCATTTGACTGAAATTATGGAGGAAAATGTCAAGATCAGTCAAAAAGAAAATCTTTGGAATAAAAAAAAGGCACTGAACTGGTTCCTGATGGGTGAAAAAAAAATATCGTGGCAGTAGGCGTTCAAATAAAAACGCATTCAATGTTCAGGAAAAAAAGAAAAATCACTAAGTATCAGTAAAACAAACAAAAAAAAAAAAAAATCTTTTTTATTTATAATTTCAAAAAAGGGGGAAATAACTCAAAAAAGATTTTTTTTGCAATTAGAGCTTTGAAAAATTCTAGGACTTTTTGCTTCTGACAAAAAAGCAGAGTTCTTGCTGGAGATATTTAAGAAGTGCTGCACAGAATAAAGACAAACCAACTTTTTGATACAACAAATTAATTACACCAACATCTAGGTTTCTCTGACAGCTAAAAGACTTCAACAATTCTTTGATCCCTTAAAAAACTTATGCAAAGTTATGCAACCTTTGTTGCTTAACTTCGGCTTTGAAGATGCCATAAAAACAACCATTTCCCAGACCTCCGCAACAGACAAGGCTATTAAAGTGGTGCATCCATAGGTGCATCAACCAAACCAAAACGAGTAAAATAATTAGTACAAGGTGACCCTGAAATGTCTGTTTAACACCAAATTCACTGTAACTGAGAGCAAAGCAGACTAATCATAGTTCAAAATTGGTTTTACAGACCACATCCAGTCAAACACCATATGTTACTAACATGGCGTAAATATCTATCAAGTCACATTCCATGAAACCCATTGTGTTGACAATGCTGTCATTAATTCCCCCACGCACATTCCTGTCATCCAGACCGTCCAAACTTAATGACATTATACCCCAGCATCCAGAGCAATTCATATACGCTCGATGTAATCAATGTGCCAGCATGAGGTAACAGTGGAAAATGCTGTCTGTATGGATGCGTTTGTGCACGGTGTCCTGTATTCTATTCAAGCATGGCCCCACAGATCAGAGTGGTGCAGCCACTTCCCCATCAGTGACACAGGAATCCCTGTGCCCCCCCTCAACCAACTGATGCTTAGCAGACATGTGCAACCAGGGTGTTAAGAGAGAGACAAACGCAACAGTTGATCTTTTAAGCACATGTGTGAACGGCAGACAAGTGTTGGATTATGTGGTCCATTTTCTGTTAATAAATGTGTTTAATAACTTATTATTTTTGGATAACATTCAATCTGACAATGAAAAGATGTTCCAACTAGGTTGTGGGACAAAACAAAGATAATATGGAGATTATCTGAAGGGAGAAAATATTTGTGCACTGTCAAGGTTTACACAAGTTAAAGCAATAATTAACAGGGCAGCTTTTACATTTTAAACTTTTTTACAACCTAAAACCCAAGGCAGGTTTTTTTCCATCATATCTAAATTACATGGAATGGTTCTAAAGCTATTAAATAAGTTTGATGCTATGATGGAATACAAATTGGGGGACGTCACCCCAATCTTCAGACAAGAAATTAAGGAATAAATGGTGCGAAATATTTATTTGAAAAGGACAATGGGAGGAACAAGAGTATGGGGGGAAAGATGATTTGAAACCATATCAGACAAAAGGGAAAAAAAGGAGCGTGAATTCAATGAAACAAAGTAAAAGCAGAGGAGAGACAGGAAGCAGAAGAATGGCTGGAGAAGAAAACCAAAATGATGTGGCTGTAGACGGAACAGATTGGTGTTAAAGGAGGCAGAAAACAGAAGTAGAACCTAAAAAAGAGCAGGTGACTGTGGGTCTGATGAGAAACAGGAAGCTCACAAATGTTTTATTGAAACAGTTATTCTATGTAGAAAACTAACAATCTATAACATCCAATGAAACTGAAATCTAATGAAATTTAAATGTAAGGCTGAAACAATTAATGGGCTTAATCGTCATTAACTGATTATTGAAATAATCATCGACTACTTTACTAATCAAATAATCATTAACTGGAGTATAGACACTGTAAAATACGCCTTTAGCCGACAGAGCGACCCACTTAGAGCAGTAATTACACCATGATTGTTAAAAAAATATATAAGCATTTGCATTATGCTCTATCCAGAAGATTTATTTTCACCTGGTTTCATTTCATAAAAAGTCTTCTTTAGGGAACTTTTGGCTATCCTATTATTTATCGATTAATCAGAAAAAGAATCGACGGACAAAATAATCGTTAGTTGCAGCCTAACCATTTTCAAAATGTTGGATAGAAGCTGCACCTTCACCACACACATGCAAGAAAGGCAAAAACAAGCAACATGCAACAAACCAGGTTGCTGCATATTATTTCACAGTGAGCACCGACATGATGCCATAAAATACTATTCACTACAGCTAACGGTTCATCTACCTAAACGTATAACAGATCTGAGTTAAATGTGGTTTATTTACGAGGTTACTCGCAATCAATATCTTACGTTCAGTGGATCATCATCTGACAGACTTCAGTTTGAGTAAAAAGAACAATTTTACTGAATTCATAAGGTACGTATGAGATTGAAATGGAACAAAACCTGAATGGTCCAATCAAAGCCCCCCTCTCTGAAAAACAATAAATAAACGACTACTGATTTACTAATGTGAACATATCGATAGTGGGATGCAATACTTCACTTATTAATCCATCATTGAAATGGCCTTAAACTGATTGAGTAATCAAATAATTGTTAACTGGAATTATAAAAAATCGTTGTTAGATTAATTAGTTACTCAAATAATATTAATGAATGATGCGAAATAAATCCTGATGAATTCAGTTGAAAAATACTCTGAGTGTAAACCTTTCCCGTCATCTTTTTTTTTTAAAGAGAACCACGAGAGGTTGTTTAATTAGCCTCCTTGTTGTTTGGCTAACTAGCCTGGCGTCCGCTGATTAACAGGAATGTTGTTCTAACCTCTTAGCTTGCCGGTTCTGCTTTCAAGAAAGAACTATATTTACACAATTTAGGTAGAGCTCCTTTAGTTTTCACTCAAAGACCTTTAACATCGTCGACTGTCTGGCTTATAAAAAGTAGAAATATAAAGCAGAAAATAGAATTTTCTGCTTTATATTTGTTTATATTTATTTTTTTTCTGCATTTTCAAGAAATACGAAATTAATAAGTTGGTTTCTTTTTTTAAAGGATGATTTTATTTTTTTGTCTCCATTAGCTTAAGCAAAAAAAAAAAAAAAAAAAAAGAAGTCTGTCAGAAGGTAATCTACTGTAGGTAATAGTGCTGTTCTTCACACTCTACTTGGAAAAAAAGAACCATAGGGGAAAATAAACTCAATATTAAAGGTGGAATGTATTTTATATGTCATGTTAAGAAGGGGAAAAATTTCCAAATGCAATGTGATGTGAAAATGTGGGTTAGTAAATAGAAAATACATGCAATAATTATATGAGGGCACTTACCAGTTTGCTGTGATGGTATTTGCAATATCCACAGTATTTGACATTATCTGCATCTGAGCCTTGTTCTTCACACAATAAACCTGCAAACTGGGCACTATTGGGGCAGAGAATAAAAAAAACAAAAAAAAAAAACAATAAATAAATAGATAAAATAATAAATAGTGGTGTAACAAATATATCCCACACTTTCACAACTATATCATGTGGCATATTAGAAAATGTAGGTTTGTAGCTAGCAGAAGAGCTAATGAGTTCTTGAGCTGCTGGACTTGAATTCCCATGATATAACCTTAGACCAACATGTCATAAGAGAAAATGAAAGAGCCCAGGATGCTAGTGTGGAGCAGGAAAAGTGCTGGTGGCTGATTAGTGGGCTGACACCACTCCCATGTGCGTTTTACCATGTGACATGGAAGGCCTGTCTGCAGCCGTGTTTGTTGCAGGTCATGCAGGCTCCGGTGGCTGCCTTACTCTCTCTGCCCTGCTCCTCGCAAATGTAGCATGTCTGCACACAGAGTAAACCAGTTTTATTGTAAAATAAATAAAAACAAAAAAAAAAACACAGAAAAAAAAACATTGATCTACTTTGGATTATTTCCTGTGGTGTTTTAGCAACTGAAACTTTTTTCCCCCTTTACCTTGTTATAGCGTTCATGTGGGACAGACTGTAGAACTATGGGCTCCATAGTAGAGACATTAGCAAACTCCACCTCTGGTATGTAGAGGGCACAAACAACATGGGCCCAGCCTGTAACGATTCACAAAGAATACATAAAAAACTCCTGCCAGCAGAGATTCTGCAAAGGAACAACATTTTTTATTCATTTCATTCATTAACAATTTGGACTTTCAGGTGGGTGGAGCACTGAACAAATTACAGAGAAAAACCACCAACGAAGCAACTGATGCTCTGATCTTTTAACCCATCTTGTTAATAAGTAATCTGACTTTCATATCACTCTAAGTTCAGCAGCTGGTTCACACCGATACAAAAGCAACGCCTAGAGGTGAACAGCTAGTGATGCCTTTACAGAAAACATTACATTACAGAAATTTCCTCAAAGTCTTACCCAACAAAGTCTAAGTTCAGGAGGTCAAACATACCTGTTTATGTCTTTTAGTTATTAGTAATATATATATATATATATATATATATATATATATATATATATATATATATATATATTAGGGTTGAAAAAGTTATTAGGATTAATCGTGGTTAATCGATTATTGAGATAATCGTCAACTAATTTAGTAATCGATTAATCGTTAAATGAAGTAGAGACTCTAAAACATGCCTTTAGCTGACAGAGCTACCTACTTAGAGCAGTTATTCTACCAAAATTGTAATAAAGATATAAAAACATTTGTATTTAAGATAAAAAAATAAAAAACGTTTTTGTCTGTTAATCTGCTCTAGCCAGAACTCCTCAGTTGGAAAGGTTTTAGTATCACCTGGTTTAATGTCTTAAAAAAGTCTTCTTTAAGGAACCTTTTGCTATCCAACTATTAATCGATTTAAAAAAAAATATTCGATAGATTAACTGATTTGCAAAAAAATCCTTAGTTGCAGCCCTAATATATATCATTATTACTTTCGTCAATTTTAAAGTATTTCATTGGCAGCAAAAAAGTCTTTAATGGAAGTCTTGTACATTTTCAAGCACAATTGTATCTATGCAATGAGGACAATATCCACAAGCTGTTTATATTCTACTAATTTTTATATACTTCAGGATTCTCAAACATTTATGTTTGAGAATATGCATCGATATAGAGATAGACCGTCCATTTATTTGTCCTTTTGTACTAAAATTAACTGACACAAAAAGCGGTTTTATAAGTAGACAGAAGCACGTAACAGATGAGCAATCATGACTGAATAGCAAAACTACACCAAAAGTACCAATAAAAAGACATTTATATTCTTACTGTTATCTTGTCCACTATTATAACACTTTCTTTTCTTAGGGCTGGGTGAGAATTTATTCCTTGATATTTTAAAATATTAATGCAACTGATATGTGTATTTGTATCAAATCTAGCTAATCGCAACATTTTCAGAAAAGCCCGTAATAATTAATTTTGTTTTATCTAAAAAGCAGAAAGAACTGTTTTTCTTTTGTTTTCCTTTTACACTTTTGCATTAAAGCTTCAATAAAACAGATCATTGTTTGTATATCCTAAGTTTCGCATGAAAAATGCTAAAAAAAAATCTCATTGCAAAAGACAATATTAGTCATTTTACTTCTTAAAAAGAACTGTAGAAATTTCATGTGCATTCAAAAGATAAATATAAAAGCTTGTTAAGCTTTTTTTCCCCATGTCCTTAAACCCTGAAAAACACACACAGCTGCCCGTCAACAAAGACAAACTGCAGAGCTGTGGAGTGACAGCAGGGCATGGTCAGAGGGGCAACAAAATTGACGACAAGTTGAGGAGGAGTTTGCGGAGGTTACCAGCAGGTCAACCGGAGGTGGGAGTCTCTGCAGCCCAACTGGAGTTGTCTGCCCACCCCCCCATTTACAGCTGAAACAAATACAGGCTTAAACTTACAGTTGAACCCATGACCTGCCTTTGACCTGTTGAGCGGGACAGGGGAGAGAAGGCCAGGGGGCGGGATGATGGGGTGTTAAATCTGGGCATGTTGATGTTTGGATGACCCTCCAAGAATCTAGAGGAGCCCTATAAAACAGGACTATAAAAGTGGCATAATGTTCTTTAGTTTAGGTACTAACAAGCTTTAGTTTGACTTACTGACTAACCTAGAGTTTAGAGTTCCAGACCGTTCAACCCTCTTTTTATTCACTTGTTTTCTCCAAACACATCTACCACAAATGTCCCTATATGTACCCATCTAGATGGTAACAGTGACACCTCAACATAGAAACTGAACGAGTGTGCTAATTTAGCATGCAAATAAATGCAAGTCGATGTAGCCAAATTCCTTTTCCTCTGTCCCACCTGAAAAAACAACTAAACAAATCAGCAAGTTAGGAGGGGGGCCTGACCAGAGCAGGAGGAAACAAGGGGAAGAGGTTAGTGAGAGGGGATAAAGTGAGGAAGGAGAGAAGAGAAAGAGAGAGGGGTCATGAGAAGGGTAAAATAAAAGAGAAAGTAGTAAAACGGTGTGTGTTAGTGTTGTCCTGATGCCTCCCTGCAGGCCTGGACACAATCCCACAGCTGTGCCTCTCTCTGACTGCCTCACACACACACCTACATGCACAGAGAATATTTACAGTCTCTACCATGATGACCTCTCAATGAACCCCATGAGGAGACTCCTCACAGGCCATGCACTATACACTTGCAGGCCCGCCCCCTCATAAACATACACACACACCCCTATAAAAAAAAAAAAGGTACACACACACACACAACAAACAGCTACATGACTCTCTCAGCCTACTAATGCTCCACCAACATACCAGTGATGTGTAAATAATGACAAAATGGGTGCATGTGTGGGTTTCTGGCATTGGATCTACCTCCGTTATCCGTCCTCTTGAGGGCTCCATCTTTGTGGGGACAGAGCTCACATCTCTGTAGGAAAAGAAAAAATGAAAGAGGAAAAACTGGTAAGGGACAACAGGTTAATACAAGAAAAGCTAAATGTTTTTAGAGTCCAGCTGAGCAGGTATCTGCTGTGGGACAGTAACGTTTAAGGGAAACACCCTGATTTTATCTGCCGGTCCCTCTGAGGTCCCTTATCCAGCAGCACAAGTCAGACTTTAGCCTCTCTCGTTCTCAGCTTACTCAAGGACACAATGCTGATCTACATTAAACTAAAAATAAGTAACTTTAACAAACTTTTAGTTTACTTCTTAAACCTCTAAAAAAAAAAAAAACATGTCAACGCTTTGTGTTAATTGGGCTTTTGAAACAGCTGCAGAGAGGGAAATTAAAACTTCACTGAAATTTCTCATGGTTATTCATTCCCAATCCAGACATGCCACAATATAACATATATACTTATGCCTGCTAATTATTCTTTTGCTGACTAATTGACATTTTGGATTTATGTTTCTTCATTTCTGTTTTATAGCCGTTAGGATTAACACAGGGGTGGTTCTTGCAAAAATGGCTCCAAAGGCAAAATCTTCCTCCATCCGCTCCGGTAACAACTCAAAATGCAGGAAATCATCAGTCGCACACAGAGGATGTGAAATAGACTCCCTATTGTCAGCAGCAAACGGGGAATGCTAACTCCTGATAGGCAGAATATGCATAAAGCAACAGAAAGCTGGTTTAAGGTGGAAACGACAGATATGTGGTAGATTTTTTTCTTTTTCAATCTAGCGTTTTGAGTTAGCTCCAAACAGGAACAAAGTTTTTTTATTAAAATTAAAGAGAAATACAAAGCTTAAGTTAGCTAAGACACGTGGTGAACGCTGACTAGCTTATCAGCTCTGACCTCCTATTTAGTTAATGCTGAACAAGATTTAGGGGATGCATCTTTTTACAACAGGGGATTACCAACAACCACTTCACAGAAGCTTGACGGATACAGTTTTTTTTTTTACCCCATTTACACTACCCTTGAAAAACCGATCCGTGCCGAGACCG